>NC_089776.1:3558365-3563365 GCF_040412425.1 Macrobrachium rosenbergii
GGAAAGGTGAAGCATATCTGACATATAATATAAATTTCCTCTCTTCCTCACTCCCTCTGGAACTTGTTAGAATAATTAATGATTTCTTGTGTGGTCTTTTTCTTTCACAGTTCTACTTTGTATGTGCTCTCCTTTGAGAGTTTTCTCCAACGGTCATTTTCTCGGTCTCAGAATCTTAATTTGAATGAAAACCTTCATCATATTTTCAAAACTTTCTCCACAGTATATCGAAATTTAAAACAGTAATCACAGTGTGAATGAATTTATGCTTGTCTATCTAACCCTAATCTGGAGAATCCTAAAGGAAATTTTAAACCTATGAAAACTTTTAAAACTGTATAAAATAGAAACAGAAGTTTGCATTGTGAGGTATAGGGTTGTGGAGATGGCCCCAAAACTAAAATGCCTAATATTTATCAAGACAATATTAAAAAAAGAAAGATCAAAGACAGCTTGAAGCAGTATTACTCTAAAAGTGCAGGGGAGCCAGTGAGGAAGTTGATGGAAGCACAGAGCTGAGCTGAGCTGAGGCGAAAGGAGCACTGGATGCAACAGTGGTGAAGGATCGGACCTCGTACCGAGGCTGACATCACTGAGTTGGCGATTGGCTTACGGACCACTTGCAAATGGCCATTTACAGACCTGTTGGGTGATTTGATGAGTTAATTATTAACTCACTGAATTACTGTTGTTCCCCTTTTCCACCTGTTTATTTAGTGAGATTTACCCATCATTCCCATTGTTAAATTTACCATGTTGTGTGTGTAAAATAAACCAGTGTTAAGAAACATATTCTCACTTGGTGACCTGCCGATTATTAATTGTTCTTTTAATTATTTTGTCTGTGGTCTTACTAGGGGCTTTTGCAAGTTAAGATTAGTAAAGTAAAAACACAGTTTGCCAGTACATTGCTAATTAACGGGAATTAGATTTAACATAAAAATTCATGCAAAATCACCCCCACCTTTAACAGTTTATAAAAAAACCTGCAGATTAATATTTGAAAGGCAATCTGGATCCAGAAACGGAAGGTAACGTGCTTTTCGAACCAGTGTTTAATTTGTTTATCACACGTGTGATAGGTGGGGAGTTAACAATCATATGCATGCTACATTTTAAACGTAAGCAGCAAGTGTTAAGAGGTGAAGGCAGGAAGCTTTAGCAAACTAGATGGGGAACATTGCATGAAGCAAACCTTGCTTGGAATTAGCTAGCCGTGATAGATAGTAGGAGAAATTAACTAGCTGTGATCGGCAGTAGCAGAAATTAGCTCAGTGAGCTCAGCGCAGGTATATCAAGAGGAAAGTGCGAAATTTCTCTTTGATTTAGAGAAACACAGGACAAGAATTGCCATGTTGCCAACACAGCAGTTGTTGTCTAGGATGCAGACCGATGAAGCTGTGCCACAACACGTCGCCTTCGTTTAGAGGGAACTTTACTTTGGGGAATTTGCTTTCCTCCTCTTTCTTTCTTACTTCCTTGGGATGCCCATATGTGGCCTAGGCTCACATATGGCCTTGCACTCATCTGGTTAACTGGGTTACTGGCAATCGTGTGGGAGAAGGGATTTACTCCGGTTAGGTTTTGAACATTTGTGTATTGGGGGATAAAGATGTTTTGATTTTTCTTTTTGTGTTTTTCTTTCTTTTGTTGTTATAGCCCATATTACATGAGGTTTTAATACTGTATACATTTGGGATCAGGCAGGGTTTACTGGCCAACGAAAGAGATAGTGCAAAAAAGTATATCTTAGTTTAACCAGACCACTGAGCTGATTATCAGCTCCCCTGGAAAGGGCAGCCCCAAGAGTTGAACTTATTTTGCATGGCTAGAACCAATTGATTACCAGCAACGGGACCTACAACATTGTAGATCCGAACCACTTTATGAAGAGAAATGAATTTCTATCACCAGAAATAAAAATTATAATTCTTCATTGCGCTCAGACTCGAACACTGGGCCAACAGCGTGCCAGCCGAGAGCGTTAGCCACCCCTCCAATGAAGAACTTCAAGAGATAGTGCAAAGACGTGGAAAAAGCTATGCCTTCAAGGGGGCAAATCTTTATCAGACCTGGACTATAGTTCTAATTTAGGTATAGTTAAGACGAAAAAAGTGGAAATGGCAGCAGGTGGGGACGAGGATAGGAAAACTTTAATCATAAAATTGACTGTCACTTTGTCAATCCAGCCTTTTTTGGGGATTGAAATAGAGTGCACGTCAGCGGTGAAATTTTAACTGAATATGTTCAAAACCACTTGGATAAAAAAAAAATTCTCAAATGAAGTGGAAAGGTTTAATGAAGCTAAGAGCTTTCTACTTTTGGATGCGGGAGATATTGGCTGACGCTTTCATAGTTTTCAGTTTCATAAATGTCAGACTTGGGAGGACCTCAAGGGGTTTCTTAGAACTGCATATGGTTCAGTTAAGTGTGGGATTTAGTAAGAGATATGAGAGCATTCTATCGAATTAGGAAAGGGCAGAGCTCTTTGGTAGATTTTAGCTCATAATCATTTGGTGCTGCAGGGGACTTGGTAGAGAAATTAAGAAGTCTGCGCTGGGTGTGCTGCGATTCTGTATCTTTAAAGAATTTTCAGAAGTTGTTGCATTTTTCCTGGCTCTTGAATGACGTCCCTGACGTGGTGGTGAGTAGTTTTGACAGGTAGATCCTACGTCTGATGAGGCTTTGATTTTTGCCCAGATTAGAAAGCACATGTAGAAATGTCCAACAATAGACAGCATTTTTAATAGGGGCCAAGAACCACAAGGAGTGTAACGGAACATTCCACAGGAGATTCGTTTCTTCGGTGTTCTGTGCGAAGGTGGAAAATGATAGGAAATCTATGAACCAAGCACCACAGTTTGTGCCTTAATTGCAACAAGCAAGACCAAACAAAGAAATGTTGCCCATCTTAGGCATTATGGCGTAATGTAAGGAATGCTACACAATGGAAGCTATGTCCATCACTCAAAAGAAGAAATGTTAGGCCAGTACCTCTTGGATTTTGGGGGTAGCTATAAGAAAGCTCCCCAAGAGGGAGAACAAAGGAAGTCCAGAAATAGACAGGATTCTTGGAGGGCCAAACACCAAAAGGGAAAAAGGTGAACTGTTCGTGTTACATAGGGCTTTTGGGAGATATATGAGAACGTATTTTGAACTGAGATAGGTGTGCATACCTGATCACCCAAAGAGGATTCTGATAAACTCCATGTTGACGAAGAAAAATCTTACAAGGACCACAAAATGTTGATATAGTAATGCGAATACAGTTTATTTATCTATTTATTCATTGGTTTATTTATAACAAATTATTTTGTTTACTTATTTATTCATTATGATTAAATAATTCCAAGAAAAGTCGAAGTGAAGAAAATCAGTGGCATTTGCTGGCGACTGAAGAATAAAATCTGAGAAAGGACTATGCTCCAAAAATAACAATCCGCCGACGACATCTGCCTGAGCAGAAACCTCCGCCGAATCCGTTCAATAATTCAGTATTCACTTTCAAGGTAAGACCAGACAGTAAACATTATGTTCATTATTCAGAATGGGTTCAAGTCCCTGGAATATTTTATGATCCAAACCTCATAATTTTATCAGGGGAGTTCAAGATTCATACGGCTCTAATATGCCTTCGTGTTCTTCAGACCAGTTTGTTGATGACCAGTATGATTAGCAGCCTCATTAACAGTGCAGATCTACTTTACTCATGAGTTGAGGGGTGGGAGGACCAATATGAAGAAAGGGGCCTTTTTAGGAATAAATATTGAAAACTGCTGAAATGTCAATTTTTCTTTTATCATCTAGTCATGATATGACTTCTCTTTCATAAATTTATTCATTATTAATATGAAATCTGGATAATTGCAAAACACCCAAGCGCATGACCTTACATTGTTAGTACTGGGATATTATGCTTTTAAAAAATTTATAGAGATTTTGAGACTAACTGCAGCCTTGCTTGATTCGACTGGATGAAGTAAGTTTGTATTAGAGGTTCAAGACAACTTGGCAGAAATTCAAGTTTTGTCGTAGTTTTAACATCAAAATTACAAGATTGGAATTTATATTAATCCTTGTTTGTTCAGAGGTAATGAATATGACTACACTTTGAATCTCCCAAAGGAAGGCAAGAAAACGCCAGGCGTTTCTGATTAATTTCATTCTATGCTCAGAAGTGCTCTTAGAGTGGTCTTCTTCTTTCACGTTGGCAGAAGAAAGAGGGAAGATCTAATTTCATTGATTAAACTATGCTACGTTCATTATTACTAATAATACAGTTGAAAGTACTCAGAAGTCACCCAGAATTTATGTATTTTTAAATATTTTAACTTCCTTCTTGATCGATATGGTCTAGAGCGCTAAACGTCCAGGCAGTAATACAACAAAACAAAAGACCTCATTTCTCAGCATCGTCATTCACGGCATATGAAATGGTTGTTGACGACTGTTACTCTGCTTTGGGATAATAAATGCAGTAAAAGCACAATTTTTAATGAGTTTCAGACTACATCCTGGTGTTAACTCATTAGTTTGTTGAGCTTGATTTGCTAATCTTCATAGGCACCACCACACCCAACAAAATTTAACCCAACTTTGTCAGTGATTGAAATATAAGACCCAGGGGACAATGCCTCATAGTTGACAGGATGAAAATATTGCAGTAAGAGCATTCCTTTAAATTTCAATTACAATATCAACTGGCCACCTTTCTTTACACAGTAACCGCTCATTTCTTCAATGTTTCAACAATATCTATTACATTTCAATATACATGAGTATTCAGATATTTTGATAATGTAGGTCGTTACTCAATTATATGTCAGAATTTGTATTTTTCTTTCTATTTTCAGTGTTTAACACAAATTATTATTGCTATCTACTTTATAAGCTAACAAAAACTCAGCCATTATGCTAGGCATTATTATATACGCTATTTTTACTTTCGTTTCCTATAACGCATTATTTACAAATAAATCCAGTAATGGTGTAACCCCTCA
>NC_089776.1:3568365-3583365 GCF_040412425.1 Macrobrachium rosenbergii
CTATTTGAAAAAAACGGTAGCTCCGCGTCGCCGACGACACTATAACTTGACTATTTCTACAGTTTTTTGGTTGCTAATTATGAATTTACCTTTAATTTTTGGCGCTCGAGTCTAATTAACGTAATTAACACAGAAGTCCATCCAACAGGGGGTTTCCATACGCGATCTTCACAAGACAGAGCACGGGTATATGCGTCTGTTTCGAACGGTTCATATCCCGTCCGGCAAGTGCAATAACTTGTTAGCGTATGGGTACCCAACCCTCCCTGGGCCAGTACTAAACACGGCGAAGGGACATTCCATTTGGCCGACAACAAACAGATGCACCGCCAGTATCAGAACCCCTAAAAGTGTAGAAAGAACCAGCTGAAAAGGTAAAACAGGTGCAGGCTAATGTATGGAATTACCAGAAGCAATCAGGGCAGGCTGCTATCCCCATGCCTTCATCTTGACTGTGGTCCACCGCCATTAGACATGGAACTAATTCATTGCTTGTGTTAACAGAGGCACAGCAGGACTTAAAGGAACGTGCACAAGTGCCCCGACTCGCTCAGGAATCAAACTTGTGCCCTGTTATTGAAGTGAACTTTCTTATTCAATAGATTTTCGATTGTCTGTAATATTGCAGTTCATCTACGTTATATTGCACCATTTTTTAATGAATTATTATTAATGTTAATTTCATATTGAGCAGATTAAAATTCTTAACTCTTCACTTATCTCTAGCTAAGGGAAACATTGTTTCTGAGCCGAGAAATGAGAGGAAGCTGAGCTTCCCAGGTCGGTTTTAAACAACTTGCCATACACACACCACACCACCGCCAGGAAAATTCACAGCACTTTCGCCTCAGCCTAACATGAGCGGGTTCGAATCCCTCCTGGAATGGATGGAAAGCTTTGTCTTCATATCTCCTCTTTGAGTAGGAGGAAATCGGGAAATTAAGAGAGCTTTATAGGCTTCTTGTAAAAAAATTATATATATATATATATATATATATATATATATATATATATATATATATATATATATATCAATAGAAGGATACAGTAATACTCTTGTTTAGCAGACGAAATGTATTGTAGAAAATTTTTAAGTATTTTACAAAAATACATTCGTCTTATAAACTACTTTTGATTTTATATTTCATATATTATATATATATATATATATATATATATATATATATATATATATATATATATATATATATATATATATATATATATATATATATATATATATATATAGAATCTACTGGTCACTTTTACTAGACACATATGTAATTCTAATAGCCACAAGGCCCTCTTAACTTCTCGAATTCTTCGCGCTTTTTTGAATATGCTGGTAACTACAAAGCCATAAGATCCAAATGCAAGAAATTGAAGAGACTGTGATGGCCGGTCGCGGGAAACGAACCCGCGTCACCATAATCACAAAGAGGCCATGTTGCCGACCTGACCATCTATATATGGACGATGAAGACACCAATTAATAAATTTGGTACATGAAATCTCGGAACATCAATAAATATAATTTCAATGTAAAGTTAGATTGCCTGATTAATTTTTTCAGTATATAACAAATTTAACTGTCCAGCTCTCTTGCATGTATGTATATGCATATATTGTGGGTAAATTATTATTTACATTGCATAACTACCTTAACTAACATGACCAATACTGTAATTATATATGAAGGTACAGTATGTATCCTGAAGCATACTCATGGTAGTGGATATGATAGTGGTAGTTAAATATATATATATATATATATATATATATATATATATATATATATATATATATATATATATATATATATATATACACCATATACACAGCTTTAGCTGACCAGCCCGACATACGCCAGGAAAACTTTGAAATAATCAGATCACCAATAACTCTTTTCATGGACTACCACTGTTAATGCTACAGTTCTTCACTTTACAAGACTTACTGTAAAAACCGTGTATCACTGTGTGTAAGTAGTATTATTATTATTATTATTATTATTATTATTATTGTCATGCAAGTAACTGTACAGTTTTCTTATAACTGTATTGAGTTGAAATCGCAGTTATTATGTAAGCAGGTTACTTAAACACAGGCAATATGGAATAGTTGTATATTCAGGTAATCAGTACAACATCATGGGCAGCAATGCACCCTAATACAATGTTGGTGCCTTGCTCACTCATGAGACTGCCGACAGACCCAATATCTCCACGCCCGTAAACCTTACATTTTGGCGGGAATATAAATAATACTTCTTTTATATCACGACATATGAAACATCCATCCCTTCTCTAAAATAAATGTATTACACTTTTCATAGAGAGTGAGTTTATCAAGTATTATACAGAAGATAAGTTTATAGCATACTGACGGCAAAATGGTGTTGTATAAAAAGAAAAAAGTATATAATAAGTTGAACATGATTACATACTCATTGCACAGTATGATGACATTTTAGGTGCATGGGTGACAATTTATTACAGAATGGTCATATAATATTCATTTCAGAAAAAAATCAAATTGTACATAATTGTAAGAGTACATAATGTAGTTTCATGCTGACTCAGGATTTATTTTCCTCATCCCTCTTCTAGGTTGGTGGTCAGCATATGAGTCAGCTGGGGGAGGTGTATGAGTGGGTGGGGCATCCTGCACTCTTATTTCCCGGAGATGTTTTCTGCTTCTCATTGATATTCTTTCACTACCATCTAGTTTTATGACATATTGGCTGTCTCCTTTCATTTCATTGACTTTTGCACTACGATCCCAGGCCTTGGAGACAACATTCTGGATTGCTACTGTGGTACCCGTTTGCACTTGAATCATGATGTAGCAGTATTCTCAGGTGCCCACACCCATCTTCTCCTTTCTGTATCTATCATGATGTCTGCCAACTGCTCTGTTATCGTATGATAAGCTTTTATCATGGGGACTGATTTTCTAAGTTATTGTCCTATCGCTAATTGTGCCAGCGATTTATCGATGTGTCTTAGGGGCAGATTTCTAGCCATTTCAATGCTTACCAAATTGGTGTCACCATCGAGAGACATCTCTTCCTGGGCAGCCCATTGCATGAAGTATCGTCAGAAGAGTGGATCAACTTAGCAGAAGTAGCACCACTTGGAAAGAAGGCAATTTTCAGCCAACCAGTAAGCCTATCTGCATATGCCAGACATTGTTATCCACATACTTGAAACATATCTATGACTGTTTGTTGAAAAGGATATTCAGGGAGTGGGGTTAGGCAATTGTGGTTCCCTTTGTTGGGATGGCGTGACGACACATTTTCTGCACTGCATCCTCTTGAGTTTCGATTGGCCCTCAATCCCAGGCCAATTGCTGTGCCCTACGAATCATTGAATCAGAACTTTGGTGGCCTGAGTGTAGCTTAGCAACAACTCTGTCTCGCGACTAAGGCATTGCCGGACATATGTGCCCTTCATCATATGAATACACCCCCAATTCGTCCACGATGCAAAGTCGGTCCCGTACGTTAAAATGTGGCCTTGTGCTAGAGTCGACTAAATTTCTTGATACGGGCCAAGAACCTGTGGCTACCATACTCTTTAGCAGCTGATATTCAACATCGCTTTCAGCCGCTTCTTTTACAGAATTCCAGTTGAGGGTTATGACGTCATCACTTAACAACGTGATCAATGCTGCAACGTGCACACTCATCCTCCTCCCCCATCTCACTGTCACTTGCATTTATTGGGCTTCTGATTACTGGGTAGCCTGAAAAATTATCAACCACTGATTTTCAGCAGGATGTATTTCACTGTGAAACTGTATTGTAATGTTTTCCTTAATCTAAGCAAACAAGGATTTGCAATGTCTTTCAACTCTCTGCCACCAAACACTTTGACCAGCGGACAGCGGTCAGTAATAAAGACAATATTGGGACATCCCATTAGGAATAATCTAGCTTTCTGAAAACACCATACCACAGCAGCAGCCTCTCCAACGACTGCATAATTGACTTCTACCGAGGTTAAATGTCTACTCCTGACAAGCTTCCATCTCCCTTGTAGAATGGGGCTATCCTCTTCACAACTGCCAATGCTATTTGTAACACTTGAAATCATTCCATCACGACCAATCAGTGATTACCGTAGTTCGCCTGGATTTATCATAATAAGCGAATCCATCACCAATCAAATTGCATAAAATTTCTTTAGTCTTTTCAAATTCATCCTGTAATATTTCATCCCAGTATACCTTTCGACTAGTAGACTTTTTTAGAAGTTCTTGAAAGGGTTCCATTAATTGAGAAGTGGCTACAAATGGTGCTAATTGGTTTACAAGGCCAAACCAAGACCGTATGTCGGTGATGGTTGGTTGATTTGGCATTGAGAGACTCTCGATTGCAGACTTTTCCTCATCTGGCTTAAAATTGTCCCAACCTAATTCATAGCCTGCAAAGTCTACCTCGCGTTGGCAAACTTGAAATTTATCAGGATTGAGGGGTAACCCCGTTTTTTTCACATACCTGTAATAAATTTGGTATTAGTAGAAAAAACGCTCCTGCCATCATCATGTAGGAGAAACATCATCGGCCGCACAAATGTTATAGAATGTTCGCTATTGCATCATCAGAGCTCTTTGAATATGCATTCGATGCAGAGACATGTCCCATTGGGGTCCTACAATATTGGTACCTACCTGATGGGGATATGAAGGTAGTCAAATGCCGACTCTCCTCATCTAATTCCACTTGATGGAAACCAGAATAGGCATCTATTACAGTTTTGTATGAATGCAAAGGTACAATGGCTGCCATGTCGAATGGGGCAAAAGTGTGATGAGTCTCTCTTTTACAATATTTGTTTAGTTTTTGGTAATCCACTGTTCTTCTTGGGTTTCCACTCCTTTTAGATACTACTACCATTCACACACACCAATCAGTTCCAGTTCCTGTAGGAACAGGGTGGATTATTCCCAGTTTTACATCATCATCCAGCTGTTTTTTTACCTCTTGCTCCCAATGCATGGGAATTGGAATTGGCGTATGGCATGTGTATGGGACTGCATCGTGGAGAAGGTGGATATGGTGTGACTTTTCCTTCATTACCGGTAATGGATTCCATTTAATATTAAATACTGTACCAGAGAAATGCTCCAAAATCCACCTTTTGAGCTTAGGCACATTGGTCTCCTGAGGGGAGAACGGAAACTCTATGACATCATGGATGTTACTCCGCCATTGGTGACATCGTTGGCACTCACACTACTGGGCCATTCCCTACCAATTTTATTTATTTAAATTCCATCTACCTTAACATGGTGGGGAAAATTTTCATCCGCTAATCCTAAACACTTACATACATCTATAGATAAGTATAGCCTAAGAGACACACTTTACTAACATCTCTATATTTAAAACGGCTATTAATAAAGCTTAAATAAATATATACAAGTCCCACTCACAACAGACAAATAGATTTCAACAACAAAATAGCTTCCATACGATGAAAACATCAAAAGGCCACCGAGCAACTCAGTTCTAATAATCCTTTCATTTTCCATTGTAAATCCGCCAGAGTTTGCTCGTTAACGTATACTTAAATAACAAAGGGAAGAAGCCGGGTTTACAGATACGTTATAGTAATTGTCATGGCATCTATGTAGAGGCGAGACAGGTAGATCGCTCGCTAAAAGATAACAGAGCACAGATCCAGTGCGTTACGCTTCAGAGAGTTCAGAGATTTTCCTACATATTAGAAATACAGGGCATGTCATTAACTGGAGTGAGGCGGGTTAGTTTCAAAGTAGTTGTCCGTACAAAGAAAGATGCTGGAAATCTGCTATCAATCAAACCAACAATATGAACCTGTCAGGAGGACATTTGAAATCGACATCATTGACACATGTAATCCTCGGACCCATACGAAGAAGATGGCCAAGAAAGCGCGACCGCCAGATCCATGTAAGCCAGGGAGCTAAGCGGGAGCCCAAAACACTAGGGAATTTGGTCCAATCTCCTCCTTCTTAAGAAACATACCTCATAACATGTCGGAGGCCTAGGCCACACCTTCATGTTTTGTATATACCATGTAACTTTCCACCTGTCCATATTCTACCAGTGAACGGGGGCACAGAGCAAGTGCCCGAATATATGGTTCAAACGTTGATAGTGTTTGTAAGGTTTTTGTATTTTTCTATGTATGTATGTATGCATACGAGGAGAGGAGTTATATTTTAATTTTGTTGTGGATATTTTATTTACTACCCTTATATAGAGAGAGAGAGAGAGAGAGAGAGAGAGAGAGAGAGAGAGGAGATTCACTAGTTGCTTTGGGAAATTTTTTAGCGATATATTTATATCATATTATGATACATATATATATATATATATATATATATATATATATATATATATATATATATAGAGAGAGAGAGAGAGAGAGAGAGAGAGAGAGAGAGAGAGAGAGAGAGAGAGAGAGAGAGAGATAGATTCACTAGTTGCTTTGAAATTTTTTTAGCCAAATATATTTATATCATATTATGATACATATATATATATATATATATATATATATATATATATATATATATATATATATATATACATATATATATATATATATATATATATATAACTATATATATATATATATATATATATATATATATATATATATATATATATACATATAAAGGCAAGTTAAAAGCTGCCATTTTCTCTTCGCTTCCACCCGAGACTTCCCCTCAGGGTTCCACAAAAGAATCAATGTGATAAAGCCGTTTTAGAATCAGACCTAGAAATGCCATAGGCTTCGACGTAGAATCTTTATTTACTGCTGGCCCGTCGGAAAGACTCCTGATATCATTTTGAACAAATCTTTTCCAGACCAGAATGCGTCTTTTAAACATTGTAAAATAACCTTTTGTAAACAGGCTTTAGAGAAGGCCGTTCTGGACACGTCCTTTAACTTCAGTGTCATTTCATACAGCCTAATTGAAGGGATGGCTATGAGTCGCCACTTGGACATCTTTTCGCCAGCATCTTCACGCACTTCCTGGAGGAACTGATGATGGAAGACTGACCCTTTGGGTTCCGCGGTTTTTTTGTTTTTACCTAAAGTACTTAGATGATACGTTCGCCTTATTTCGTTACGAACGTGATGCAGATTCCTTTCGGAGTTCGTTAAGAGTCATATATGCAGTAGGCTATGTGGTTTACCATGGAGACGGTCGGACACAACTGACTTTCTTTGCTCTAATTATTTCCAGACGTGACTCAGGATTTTACACGGGTGTATATAAAAAGAAAAGACATATACTGGTTTTGGCTTGAATTTTTGTAGTTCTTCTTTCTTTCATTTTAAAATGAACTCTCTTTTAACTCTCCTCCACAAGGCTTTTACTCACACCTAACAAAATACTGGAGTAACAATTGTACTGCATTCCTTCATGGTTCCTATTCTAGACCTCTGAACAAGTTGCTGACAGTGAAAATGATTACAACTTTACCCGTACCTGCTGTAACTAATGTGAAAATGTAATCAAATTTACCTTTTTTGCGTGCTAATACCTTTGGGAGAAAAACAAGTTAATTATTCGAAAGGAACCTCCAGCATTCAATTTGACAATTATTCCCAAAATCTACTAATTATCAGTCAGTTTTCGAAGTCGAAGACCACCTCAGTCCTCTACTGCCATCCACCGTTGAGCATCAGTATACTTGCCTCTAGGGATCCGACCACGAAGAGGCCGCTGAAGGTACGAATTGGTTTCCACAGGGCCATAAGTCATAGACCTGGTAGCAGGTTATCTGATCCTCATCAATCAAATATAAGGAATCGTTCAAGAATTTGTTAGACTTACACTGACAGCAGAGATTTCTCTGTTTTAGGCCAAGTGCAGAACAGCGACGACCTAACCATTTTTGAGTCCATGCCTATAAAAATGACCGCACTATCGGTAAATACCAGACATCTTCAATACGATTGTTTATAGCCTAGTAATTCTGATAATTTTTTCTTTTTGATATTTTTTTGTAACTACTGCATCAAGAGGGTGCGTTATGAATGAAATGGAGAGCTGCGTCTCAAGTTTATATCAAAGGAAAGATAGAATTTCTGTCTTGGCTCAAATCTTCGCCTTATAGTAAACCCACCTTCGGGTTTACAGCTCAGTGTCGATGCGGAAAGGAAAAGAATATGACTGAACCTACCAGGCCACGCTATCTGAATTCCTGATGTGTTTTTGTTTTTATAATGCCATAAAAGACAAAGCAAGCACTAGAAAGATGTGAAAACGTAAAAATATAAATAGAATAAAAACTTTCTTCCTTCATTTCTAACGGTGTTGGAAGTCACTTACCTCAACAGAGCATTGAAAGGATAAAATATCATGACTGAATAATGTCACTGTATAAAATGAATAACGTCTACTTTGGAAGAAAGGCAAGCAGTGCCTACCGTTAATAAAGCATCTTATATATGAATGGGATGAGATCAATGCTGCACCCTGACTGGATTTTCAAAACCCTTAACTTTTAAACTCACCTTTCGCTGAACACTCAGAGATACTGCCCAAGACTTTTCTTGAGGGCGGAGAAGAGTGTTATTCAATCTCTCTGTCAAACAACGAAAATCAGATTTCTAAAGTAAACTATAAGGCTTGCATAGCTATATTCTATCTATCCATGTGAGTAACAACAGCAGTTCCTAATAACATTCCGAACCACAGGAAGTGTGAATGAATGCAGGCACCATGAATTAGGAAAATGAGTATAAATAAACTGTTTTCTCAAACGAATGTTTTCTCATTGATAATATTTACACTGTAATTTTCAGTAGCTTATTCCAACTAGGCAGCGAAAAGAAAAAAGGGATATATATATATATATATATATATATATATATATATATATATATATATATATATATGTACAGGTTAGATAATTTATTTAAAATATCGTGTTTCTCGAATTAGTTGTTGAAAAATCTATATTTCTATATTTTCACTTAAACTACAAAATGTATCTCAGTCATCCAAACAATTGTATGAAACAAATGTCACTAACGAAATAATTGTCTACTGCAAGCGTAGGTGTGACAAGCAAACATACAACACTATAAAAACATTATTGTTATGTGTAGGCAGGAGGAATAGAGAACCAACATTAGAGTATGTGTAGGCAGGAGGAATAGAGAACCAACATTAGAGTATGTGTAGGCAGGAGGAATAGAGAACCAACATTAGAATATATGTAGGCAGGAGGAGTAGATAACCAACATTAGAGTATATGTAGGCAAGAGGAATAGAGAACCAACATTAGAGTATGTGTGGGCAGGAGGAATAGAGAACCAACATTAGAGTATGTGTAGGCAGGAGGAATAGAGAACCAACATTAGAGTATGTGTAGGCAGGAGGAATAGAGAACCAACATTAGAGTATGTGTAGGCAGGAGGAATAGAGGAGCAACATTAGGTATGTGTGGGCGGGAGGAATAGAGAACCAACATTCGTATGTGTAGGCAGGAGAGATAGAGAACCAACATTAGAGTATGTGCAGGCAGGAGGAATAGAGAACCAACATTAGAGTATGTGTAGGCAGGAGGAATAGAGAACCAACATTAGAGTATGTGTGGGCAGGAGGAATAGAGAACCAACATTAGAGTATGTGTAGGCAGGAGGAATAGAGAACCAACATTAGGTATGTGGGCAGGAGGAATAGAGAACCAACATTAGAGTATGTGTAGGCAGGAGGAATAGAGAACCAACATTAGAGTAATGGCTGTAGGCAGGAGGAATAGAACCAACATTAGAGTATGTGTAGGCAGGAGGAATAGAGAACCAACATTAGAGTATGTGTAGGCAGGAGGAATAGAGAACCAACATTAGGTATGTGTAGGCAGAAGGAATAGAGAACCAACATTAGGTAATATTGTAGGCAGGAGGAATAGAGAACCAATATTAGAGTATGTGTGGGCAGAGGAATAGAACCAACATTAGAGTATGTGTAGGCAGGAGGGAATAGAGAACCAACATTAGAGTATGTGTGAGCAGGAGGAATAGAGAACCAACATTGAAGTATGTGTAGGCAGGAATAGAGAACCAACATTGAAATTATGTGTAGGCAGGAGAATAGAACCAACATTAAGTATGTGCTTAAGGCAGGAGGAATAGAGAACCAACATTAGAGTATGTGTAGGCAGGAGGAATAGAACCAACATTAGGTGTGTTGTAGGCAGGAGGAATGAGAACCAACATTAGGTATGTGTAGGCAGGAGGAATAGAGAACAACATTAGGTATGTGTAGGCAGGAGGAATGAAACCAACATTAGGTATGTAGGCAGGAGGGATAGAACCAACATCAGAGTATGTGTAGGCAGGAGGAATAGAGAACCAACATTGGAAATTATGTGTAGGCAGGAGGAACAGAGGAACCAACATTAGAGTATGTGTAGGCAGGAGGAATAGAGAACCAACATTGGGTAGGCAGGAGGAATAGAGAACCAACATTAGAGTATGTGTAGGCAGGAGGAATAAAAACCAACATTAGAAGTATGTATTAGGCAGGAGGAATAGAGAACCAACATTAGAGTATGTGTAGGCAGGAGGAATAGAAGAACCAACATCCAGAGTATGTGTAGGCAGGAGGAATAGGGAACCAACATCAGAGTATGTGTAGCAGGAGGAATAGAGAACCAACATTAGAGTATGTGTAGGCAGAATAGAGAACCAACATTAGAGTATGTGTAGGCAGGAGGAATAGAGAACCAACATTAGAGGGAATGTGTAGGCAGGAGGGGACCAACATTAGAGTATGTGTAGGCAGGAGGAATAGAGGCCCAACATTAGAGTATGTGTAGGCAGGAGGAATAGAAAACCAACATCAGAGTATGTGTAGGCAGGAGGAATAGAGAACCAACATTAGAGAATGTGTAGGCAGGAGGAATAGAGGCCCAACATTAGAGTATGTGTAGGCAGGAGGAATAGAGAACCAACGTAGAGTATGTAGGCAGGAGGAATAGAGAACCAACATTAGGTATGTGTAGGCAGGAGGGAATAGAACCAACATTAGAGTATGTGTGGGCCAGAAGGGATAGAGAACCAACATTAGAGGTATGTGTAGGCAGGAGGAATAGAAGAACCAACATTAGAGTATGTGTAGGCAGGAGGAATAGAGAACCAACATTAGAGTATGTGTAGGCAGGATGGATGAAGACCAACATTAGAGTATGTGTGGGCAGAAGGAATAGAACCAACATTAGGTATGTGTGGGGAGGAATAGAGAACCAACATTAGGTATGTGTAGGCAGGAGAATAGAGAACCAACATTAGAGAGTATGTGTAGGCAGGAGGAATAGAGAACCAACATTAGAGTATGTGTAGGCAGGAGGAATAGAGAACCAACATTAGGTAATATTGTGAGCAGGAGGAATAGAGAACCAACATTTAGAGTATGTAGGCAGGAGGAATGAAGAACCAACATTGAAGTATGTGTGAGCAGGAGGAATAGAGAACCAACATTAGAGTATATGTGGGCAGAAGAGATAGAGAACCAACATTGGAAGTATGTGTAGGCAGGAGGAATGAGAGACCAACATTAGGTATGCCAGGCAGGAGGAATGAGAACCAACATTAGGTATGTGTGGGCAGAAGGAATAAGAAGAACCAACATTAGGTATGTGTGGGCAGAATGAAGGAGAACCAACATTAGAGTATGTGTAGGCAGGAGGAATAGAACCAACATTAGAAGTATGTGTAGGCAGGATGAAGAACAACATTAGGTATGTGTGGGCAGAGGAATGAGAACCAACATTAGAGTATGTGGGCAGGAGGAATAGAACCAACATTAGAGTATGTGTAGGCAGGAGGAATAGAGAACCAACATTAGGTATGTGTAGGCAGGAGGAATAGAGAACCAACATTAGAGTATGTGTAGGCAGGAGGAATAGAGAACCAACATTAGGTATGTAGGCAGGGAGAATAGAGAACCAACATTAGAGTATGTGTAGGCAGGAGGAATAGAGAACCAACATTAGAGTATGTGTAGGCAGGGAGGAATAGAGAACCAACATTAGAGTATATGTGGGCAGAAGGAATGAGAACCAACATTAGAGTATGTGTAGGCAGGAGGAATAGAGAACCAACATTAGGTATGTGTGGGCAGAAGGAATAGAGAACCAACATTGAGTATGTGTAGGCAGGAGGAATAGAGGAACCAACATTGGGAAGTATGTGTAGGCAGGAATAGAACCAACAGGTATGTGTAGGCCAGAAGGAATAGAAAGAACCAACAAGGTATATGTGGGCAGAAGGAATGAAACCAACATTAGGTATGTGTGAGCGGAAGATAGAGAACCAACATTAGGTATGTGTAGGCAGAATAGAGAACCAACATTAGGTATATGTGGGCAGAAGGAATAGAGAACCAACATTAAGAGTATGTGTAGGCAGGAGGAATAGAGAGACAACATTAGAGTATGTGTAGGCAGGAGGAATAGAGAACCAACATTAGAGTATGTGTAGGCAGGAGGAATAGAACCAACATTAGAGAGTATATGTGGGCAGAAGGAATGAAAGAACCAACAGAGTATATGTGGGCAGGAGGAATAGAGAACCAACATTGATATGTGTAGGCAGGAGGAATGGGGAACCAACATTTGAGCACAGGTAATGGGTGATTCTATCTTTTTGATTCCAACATGAAAATAGTTGTTTTACAGTTTTTATTTAATGTATGAAATTGCCGAATGCTTAGGTACGGAATTCCTTAGAAATTCGAACCATTTCTACGTCAAGATTGATCGGACAAGATAACTAGTAACTGAACAAAATAAGACTTGATTCCTTGATCCTATTCGGGTAACAAGTGAGGTTTCATTCATAACAGAGAGAGGGAGAGAGAGAGAGAGAGAGAGAGAGAGAGAGGAGTTGGGATTCGCCGAAATGTTTCATGAGTGGTCCAAAGTGTAAGAAAATCTCTCTCTCTCTCTCTCTCTGCCTCTCTCTCTCTCTCTCTCTCTCTCTCTCTCTCTCTCTCAGTCGCTGTAATAACATTTGCACAAGGATTCATTTATCCAGGAATCTTGCGAAACTGAAGCAGCTCATGTCCAAAAAATTCACATTCACTGACGGTGAACAGATACGAAATAACTTTGAGATGACTTTTTACAAGGAGCACGTAAACGCAAAGTTCTTTTTTTTTTGTGAAAGAAATAAGGCTTCTTTTGGAATTAATGAAGTTTTTGCACATGTTGTTTCATCGTGCAAGAGTTTTAATGAGTTTATGAACAGGTTTGGTCTCTTTTATACAGTGCAAGGTCATAAAAAATTAGGTGAGCAGCGGCTAAGCTTAGAAAGTCAAAAATTTCTCTCTCTCTCTCTCCAACATGTCTAAAAAAAGGTATGGATAGACAAGGTCATTAAATCAAGACTTAATGTACAGATTGAGATAGATGAAGAAGATGAAGAGAAGAGGGAAGAAGAGGAAAATAGAGAAGAAAATAAGACTGAAGAGAGAGAGAAAGGTGTAAAAACAAGAACAGGATAATAGTATGGATGCAGAGAAACTCATAGATTCTGTGAGAGGGCAATACAACCCAACATACATATGAAGAAATAAATTATGACCTGATAAATCAAAATAAAATCCCAAGAGGTTGTGCCCGGATCTCCACATACTGAGGAATGAACAAGAAAAAAAAAGAAAAGAAAGACACAGTATGCCCTTTTGAAAAGAGAATTGCAGGTTTGGTGAAAGATGTTAGCCACAAACATCCCAGATATGTCACAATTATGAATCTATGGCAAATGTGCATATCTAGTGGCTATGAAAGAGATATGAGAGATCTACATCCAAAAATATGTAAACGGAAAGAAGGAAATGGATGTAGGTTTAATAAAATGTAGGTACATGCATCCTGTAGCCATGAAAGACCAAAATCAAAATCAAAAAATCAAATACATATAAAACCAAGGAAAAAAAATAGAGAGCAAATAAAGAAAGAACAAGATCATGTGATGAAGGCAAGCAAACCAACAACACATTATGAAAAAGTCAACACCACGATATAGTGTCAGCACCTAGATATAGCACAAGGAACAAGCAATGTATCTATGATACAGGGGATGGTGCAGATATGGAGATAAGTGCAGGTTTATGCACAAAGTGAATAAATATGAAGCTGGAAGAACAAATATAATGGAAGAGTTGGATTTTTTAATGTACGAATTTCTGGAAATGAAAAAAAGATCAACATATCAGAACAGGAAAGAGACATGGGAAAATCCTTATTATTACCCATATTAGATAATGGAGATAATATGCAAACAATCATAGTGATGATGGCACTTGGGGTCTAGTTTGAGTAACTCAAAAGAAGATAGAGTTCTTAGAAGAACTAACCCAAAATGAAAAAATAGAAATATTGAATATAAGTGAAACCTGGTATTCCCAAGAGACTAGTAATATTGACCAGATAAAGGGTTTCCAAACTTATAGATCAGATAGAAAAATAGAAATCAAGGGAACATGTCTGCAGGAGAGATACCAATCAAGGAAAAATCTGTGAGAAATATGAAGTAACACAGAATGTGAATTAATAAGCGGTGGGAATTTGAATCTGAAAAATTAGTAGACATTGTAATATAGACCCTAATACTAAAGAGAGTTTGACATAATAATTGAAAAATTGGATGAAATATAGAAATGCAGGACTGGACTATACTCCTAACAGACTTTAACTTTCCTTTTATGGAATGGAAAGAACGAATAGGAGGAGACTATGGTTATTTATACATATAAAAAACAATAGTAGTGCAAGAAGATAGAGGCAATTTGAAAAGCTATTAGATATATAGAACATAACATTCAGCAAATTAGTAAGAGATATAAATTGGTCAAAAATAAATGAAAAATTAAACAGGAATGGAAAACATATTTGTAAGTGATGATATACAGGTAAATACCGATATATTATATAAAATATTAGAGGAAATAGTGGAAAAATATATACGAGAAAAAGTA
>NC_089776.1:3588365-3608365 GCF_040412425.1 Macrobrachium rosenbergii
TAACCAAAGCACAACTTCGTCTTATAATCAGCCAGACCTTGACACTGATCTCCCAAAATGAACATGGTCTCTACTCTATCCCATGTCACTACTGAGTCTCCAAAAGCGCTTGGAAAAGGTCTAATAACAAAGCTAAGAAAAGGTTTCATGTTACTGAACCAAAGAAAACTACTAATGCAAAAGTAAACACTCACAATGTGAACTAATTCCAAGTTTGTATCTCAGAATAATCACAGTCAACTCACTATTAAGCACACAACTCTGGAACTCCTCACAAAAAAATTCTATCAACAGAAAAAAATGCTCAGAATCCTATCTAAAAACACCAAAGGTATCACATCTCGTAAAAGACAGAAGAGTTCTACTCCGGTTGATAAATATTTCACTTACCTGACTAACTCTCAACAAAATATCAATTGGCGTAATGGCAATTGCTCCCACGATCTTAACAACTATAACTACTCACAATACAGCTCCCTTAATTTTAAAAAAGAAATGGAAAAAAATCAAACACTCAAATCGATCTCCCAACCCGAAAAAAAAAAGGATCAGACTTGTTCGGTCCGATATACTAAAGTACCTCCCAAAAAAAATATCTAAACAACACCCATATTGCGTCAGATGATAAAATACATCCTGCAACAACCCACTAACACGGGTCAAATCGTATGAAATTAGCCCATGTCTCAATTCCCAAAATCATTCGAAAACAAATGACTAAGAACTTCAACATCTAAAATGAACAAGAGACAAAAAAAAATAAAAAAATATCATATATATACAAACATTCCATTACATCCCAACTTTCTTTAACTGAAATATGGTCAATTTCGTCACTCCAGTGTTCATCTTTAACTACAAATCTATTCCTCTTTTGATCTCTACAATCTCAAAGGTCCGTGGAACTTAGGACTTAATTTATAATTCAGATCATTCGAACATTCACTTTAACAAACACTCTATCACCCATCGGCTTCTCCCCTCGTTCGCGTTACTTTTCTCTACCATTGCCACGTGAACTAAGTTCAAGTTCTTTACTGTCGTGCAAATCTTTCTCGCTGTATTTATCAATGGAAGTGACATGTTTCAACACCCTGAACACACTCTGGTAACAAATCAAGGTCCTTTCAACTTTAGCCTCCATACAAAGCTTCTGCTGGAGATATCTTAATTGTGTCATTCATCATAGTATTGATACTATGTCGCACTTCATCGAATCTGTCCCAATGTGTATTGGAACCTCCCACCGTCATGCTTAAGCCGTGCTGATTCGCCCTCTCACCCAACCCATTCGCTGGTCTATGCGGGATTATAGATACTTTCTTTATCCCCAACAAATTAGCAAGACCGTCTAAAGTCTTATTAATAAACTCCTACCATTGTCTGTGATCAGACATTCAGGAACACCATATCATAAATTATCCCCTTAAGAAACGCTATAACCTTCACTCAGCTGATTTGTATTTCAGTGGGAAAATCTCGATAAATGAGTCAACTCATCAACAACTACTAATAAATGTCTATAACCATAGCGGACTCTGAGAAGTTACCGGAATATCCATATGCACTCTCTGAAACGGCCTATGGTATGGGATATAGACAAATGACCACGACACTATCGTCTTCTTCTCGCATTACCAAATAAGCGCACTTCTTCACAAGGCTTCTACGGAAAACATATTTTCCAAAGAACTTTGACCTGACGTTTTCCTTACGTCATCTACACCAAATGAGAAGACCATTTACAATGTAATGTCTAGAACTTGTGGTGCCTAGACTCTCTGGCTAATGATTTGTGTAATCTCACCCATGCTTGAGTGCCCGCAGTTATACTTAACTTTTCCTCACCAATAAATTATTCTCAACTCTAGACCAGAAAAGATAACATACCCTTTCTTGGTGAAACTCCCATGGGAAATGCCTTAGCATCTGACAACAATTTATCTTCATCTTGCCTTTTGTTCCAACAAGCCTATGTCCCAAGTGACATTTTCACCGTAATATAACACTGCGTTACTCTCACTATCACGAATAACAAATCTCTCCGAGACTGCCGGCTCACTGTTCTCCCGATATGCACTGTAGGAGCATTGTATATCCTCTACATGTGATTTCTCAGAACTACTAATATCAGAGACATTAGACACCAAATGTTACTCTCTTCACCCACACAGGATTCGGTGTGTATTTCCTCATCCTCGACCGAATATCTGCTCAATGCATCTGCAACTACATTATGCTTACAGCTAGTATATTTGGGGTTTGCATTAAAATCTCTCAATGTTAGGAACCAACATCTCTTGGGCGACAAATTTGGCTTATTAAAAACATAGCGGTTGATGATCTGTAAAAATCTCAACTTTATTTCCCAACAACAACATCTTAAAATGAACAAGGCTAGAGACGACTGCGAAAGCCTCCTTGTCCACAACTGACATCAGCCTTTCGTTACTACCACGCGATTTGAACTTTCTGCTATAAAAAGCAATTGGGTGTAATTTCCCCTCAATTCTGCATCAAACACACCTATACCTTCTGACTCGCGTCAGTCACTAAGGTGAGCAGTTGACTAAATCTAAAACTTCAAAACTGGTGGGTTCACCGAAGAAAGCGTTCTTAAGCTTCTCAAAGCTAATTGTTGACTATCACCCCAAGCCGACTTAACGTCTTCTCATAACAAATCTGTCAATAGAGCAGCTATTGTAGAAAAATTCCTTTCAAAGCGAATGAAAGAAACCCGACATACCTAGGAACAGACGAATCTGTTTCTGGTTTGGGAACTGGAAAATTCACAATAGCCTTAACTTTCTCATCATTCCTCTAACTCCCTCTTTAAGATAACATGTCCTAAATAGACAATTTTCTCATGAAACTCATTTGGCCAATTTGACCCCTTTAACCCAAGCGAACAACAATAAACAGGACTTCTTTTAACACTTTTAGATGTTCTTCAATTGTATCTATTGCATATGAGAATGTGTCCATGTACACAAACACCGACTTTCCTAACAAGCCATGAGTACTGTGTTAACCAGTCTAGTAAATATTATTGGGGACCCTTGTAATCCAAAAGGCATCCTATTAAACTCGTAATGTCCTTTGGTACCGAAAATGCTGTATATTCTGGCTACTCTCACTAAGGGAACTTGTAAAAACCCTTGCATAAGATCTATAGATGAATATATATTCTTACCGATCTCAACAAACAAATCAGGCAAGAGCAAGCTACAGGATATCTATCTGGGCATGTTTTTCATTCAATTTACGAAAATCTACACAAACTCTGATACTGCAAATCTTTCTTAGGAACTGCAAGCAAGGAAAATTAAGCGGAGAATTGGACGGTCTGATAATGCCTTCGACTCCCACTTCTGAACTTCTTTTCTACTCTTCTCTGATAACCCAAAGGAATTCGATATGCTGGAATATATATAGGATTTGTACCCTTTTCTAAGTAGTTGAATATTCTAAAACATCTGTAACTCCTAATTTATCTCCTTCAAAGCAATAATATCTAAATATTCTTTCAACACTTTCTACTTTATCTGAATATTCAGGATAATCAACTTTGTAAATGTTCATGTAGAACCTGACTTGGAACTGTTGCTCGTTAGAAACATATCCCGTCTCACAAAAACTCACTAATTGTACTCTTCATTAAACTCTTAAAATCAATTACATACGTACCCTTGTGATATTTTTCACTACAGGTGCTTCTTAACTAATTCTACTGAAGTCACGCCTGCGACTGAAATTTCATTCAGTGACACCCATTACTCTAGCGTCTTTGAATTTCGGTTCCCTCAACAACGCACACTTGAAAACTTTTCTCTTTCGAAACACTTTAACTAATGTAGGAACTTCATGATTTGCAATTCAATGTACTTCAACAAAAATCCTTTGAAAGATCTCTGCCTCTTCACTCTCTAATGAATGTATTTACACATGTCTCAGACTGTGTCTTAAGTTTCTCACAAGTTTTTTCCTGTGTATATATGGAACAAAACAACCTGACTCACCAATCCCTAGACTCCGTAAGAATGTGTTGATGTTATATCGCATACAAGAAGGGTGTCCTATGACCATTTCACCTAAGGCTAATCAGCCTATGACCAAAAATGATTCTGTGTCATCGCGATACAAAGCGTAGAAATGAACCTAAAATATTCAGTTTCCTTAAGCTTGTACATACCTGTCTCACTAGAAGGGACTGGTACTCTGGAAACCTCGAGTGAAAAAGGTCAGCATTTACTAAGTTAGACTGCAGAATCAATGAAAATAGAAATTTCATTGCCATTAAGAATCACGTACAATCGACTAGGACCTGACTCTCACGACCTGATTAGTCTATCCTGTGTCCGTTTTCGAACTTATCTTGTGAAAATTCTGCTGTTCCTTTGTGTATCTAGAACTTGCATCTGTGAATTCTCTGTCATATCTAGAAAAACCTCCCGTGACTTCCCTGAATAATCTATTCTTGTGGCTGGAGGCAAATCTCATCCATGATCTGAAGATTTACGCAAACTGAACAATATCTCACTCTGCAATTTGATTTACTATGGCCTATTTTATCACAATTAAAACAACGTGTCGTTGACTGATCTCTGGAATTTTCTTGATTCTACTCGTGCATGTCTTGGCTGTTGCATCATTTCCCGAATGCGGCGACTATCATTATTCTGTGGTTTGAAACCCGCGTGACACTTGCACCTCCTGTACAAAAGTACTGTCAGTGTCGGGCATTTGCTGATTTTGTTAATCTGTGCAAACAAAAGGATTCGTCTGTATCCTGATCAATTCTCTTATCAAAACTATCTACAATTACATCCCTGGGACCGGCGTTAAAGGCAAGCAAAAGTGTAACAATCTTTCAAAATTATCTAAAAGAGATAACCTTTCCAGTTACCCATGGAGAGCCTGTTATAGATTTCTTTAACTCCTTTACTGCATCAAATAAATTCGCACTGTATGTGACTAGTGAATCATTGCCCTTCTTTATTTTGAAACTCTCGCAAATTCGAACTCGCATTCACGTTGAACTCCGCCATAAGTAGCCGTAGAAATTTCTGCAGTTCATTCCAAGTTTTACCTTCACAGACGAAACTGCGTGCTTTCGTTTCCAATATCTCCTTTATCTAAATCCAGAAATGATTTAGCCTCTGTTAAAGCTTCAGCGCCGTCGTAATTTTCTTGGAGATTCAGATAATTGTTCACTGACTCAATGAAAGTTTCTATATTTTTAGGTTGGCTTCCTCAACTAACCTTTAAAATTATTAACTCCGCACTAATGTTCGTCGCATACCACAATTGGTGGGATGTGCTTGCTGCATCAAATCCGGCATTTTGCTTGAGTAATCACACGCCCTGGCGTAACAACATAAAAAGAAACAAAAGAACACTGAAAGGCACAGAATTACCCCCTCTAAAGAAGAATGAAAACGGCGTTCTGCGCAACTTACGAGAATGGGGTGCCACGATTTTGAAACGAAGGCAAGTACCTATCTCTCAACTTCACAGAAACAAGGCTGTGTGCAGCCTGCAGCGTCACCTACTCGGCAATGACAAAAGAACACCCGGCGTTTCTAGTTGAATCATCGCTGCGTAATTAACTCACAATGCGCCCCTATTCACACTTATTTGGGTATTTTGTTAACCCCAAAATTGCTCTAGAGATCATCGAATCTATTTCACAACTCCCACTCCAGTACTCGAATAAAGCGGAAAAAAGATTTCCCGTATTTCACCGTAATCACGACCCACTCAGTCATTCAACACTGACCCGTCGCCTTAGCTCTTAGGTAAGTCGCCTATGCCTTGGGCATCAACGTTGCCAATTAGTCTATGTAATCTCCCTCTTTCGCCATCATTAAAGACACTAAAATCATGCTGCCCACCATTTTAAAATCCAAAGACACCCATGCCACCATTTATTTCATAACCAGGACAGAATTAACACTTTTGAAAATTAATAAATAACGTGCTCAACGATCTTTATTCATGAAGCGGAGTATGAAGTTCTCCCGACAACACTTACATCTATTTTCTCCTCTCTCTCTCTCTCTCTCTCTCTCTCTCTCTCTCTCTCTCTCTCTCTCTCTCTCTCTCTCTCTCTCTCTCTCTCTCTCTCTCTCTAGTTTTCCAGTTCACCCACCGAATCGCACTCATTCTCACCAAATCAATTAAATGGACAATTTAAAGAAAGCATAATAGTTTCACAAAAATAGGTTTATTATTCAAATAACCCAACAAGAAATGAATAAAACAAGCAAAGATTAAAATGCATAATAAATGAATTATCGAGTTGAATAACTAAACTCTGAACTGTAAAACACTTCTGATTAGCAGGAGTCTCACTATGGCTAATAGCTGAAATATCCAAACTCACATACTCCCCAAATCAATAATTAGTGCATGTCAAAAAACAGTCTACCACATATTGTCGAAACAGTCCACTATCCACTCTGTCCACCGACATCTGTCCACAGACATCTGTCGGAAGGTCGCTGTGATAGAAGACTCCCAAAAATATATGGTAAAACACAATAATGGAAAGTGTAAAATGCATAGCCAAGATATGGCAAACGTAACATGACAAAACAATAATATAAAAGAAATTATGAATATTCATAGCCAAATCTCCCACACCAGTTCAAAGTTCATAATGATTAGAAAATCATGGTAAAATCACAAGTTAGAATTTCCTCCCATAAAACAGAGATTTCAAACTCTACCTTATCTGCCGGTCAAAGCCTGATCCCTCTCCAAAGCTACGTCTAGACAACTAAGTTCTATCACGTTAATGAACGATCAAACTCACTTTTAGAGGGCAGATTTTTGGCATAATCTAGATCAAATTAACGCCGTACTCACGAATATACATAACACTTGGAGTCACTGACCCGGCAACATTGCTGAGGAATCAAACTATTTGCTGAACACAAAGATTTTACCTCGAGTCTCTCGACCTACTTCCATCTGACTCCATAAATTCTTTCATCACATCTTAAAGCATTGAAGCTATGAAATGCATATATGTGTCCTTTAAAATTTGTAGCAACCATATTTTCTGAAATATATATATATATATATATATATATATATATTACATATATATATATATATAATATATATATATATGTATATATATATATATATATATATATATATATATATATATATATATATATATATTAACTTTTCATTTATTCACTGATTTTAGCTTTTAGGTCATTCTTGAACATTTAACTCATACAAGGGTCCAAATAATACATGCCAGGGCTAACATTAAAATCACAACTGGAAGTAAGCTGTATAATAGCAGATTCTAAAAAATTTCTTGAAGAGAAATTTTCCGATCTGGCAATCACTGAACTTTCAGCCCAATTTATTCTGTGAGAGTTTTCACTAAATGAATGAATAGCATTGGATGCTTGTCCAGTTTTGACTGAATACTTATGTTGCTTAATCCATACATCTAAATCATTGCTTCATTGGCTGATATAAAAAGAGGGGCAGTCCAAACATGGAATTTTATATATTATATTGTTGCTTTCTTTAGGGCTATATTTTATTAACATTCCTTTTAGTGTGTTATTATAGGAAAAAACAAGGTTGACATTAAAAGATTCTAACAATGATGTTATGTTTTCAAAACCACTAAAACAAGGCAAGCTAAGAATGTTCTTAGAGTTTTCTTTCTCCATGTTACTTTCACTATAAAACACCTTAGACTTTATTATTACAAATATCTAGTATATGTGAAGGATATAAATCTGTCCCTATTTACTGCTTATGTATTCGATTTCTTGATCAAATACTGGCGACTGACAATGCGTAATGCTCTTAAAAACATAGAAGAAAAAATGCACATTTGATATTAAGGTGATGGCTAAATAAAAATGGACATAAGTTAAGTTGTTAGTTGGTTTCCTATAAACACTGAATGCATTGAAGTAGTTCTCTGTGTATTAAAACATCTAAGAAGAGGTAATTGTCTTTTCTAATTCTACAAAGTAAACTTAATGGATGGTACCTGGTTATTCAGATTAAAGAAGTAAATCATTACATTAATACCAGCAGGCAAAACAGCTATAAAAGTTTGAGAGGAGTGGGGATAAAGGGTTGCCCATTGCCATACCAAATATTTGTTGGAAAATTCGCCATTGGATATAAACTTACAATCACAAATGAACAACCTAGTGAGTGAAGTAATATGACTTACAGGTAGAGGTAATTCCTGATGGATTAGTTCATTATAATATACTCTAAAACAGAATCTATAGGGACTTTAGTAAAGAGCAAACATCAAAAGTAACGGGTAATTGGGGCTAAAAGTGATTTTGTTTAATTTATCCAACTAAATCTAGAAAATTATATATATGATTATCGGAGATAGTTCCAAGTAACGGGGACAAGAGCTTGGTAATATATTTCGAAAGTGTATATGATATTGAGCCAACAGTGCTGATAACAGGCCGCATAGGATTATTTTCTTTGTGCGTTTTTACTAATCCGTACAAATGGAAGTAACGAGGAAATTTGTGACAACTGACCTATTACTTCTTCTTTATCTTTAGGTTTTCACTGTGCTATTGAAATTTTTATGACGATCATGAAATCATGTTGACGTATTTAAAGGTATTAACGCTGGAACTACCAATGCAAGGCATGAAGTAATTACCTGCTCGTTATAAGAAAGTCTGACCGATCGCAAAAAAGACAATACAATCCACATCACAAAAGGCTGAAAAGAAGTTGAATAATATTATAATTTTTAGATAAAGCTGACTATATATCACGTATGCAAGCCCTACTGGATGATGATACCATTCACAAAAAAGTAAAAAAAGAGTTCCCTTGATCAAGTAATAAAAAATACCGGCCAATGCCAAAGATCTGAAAAATTTGCGTAAATGTTGAAGATTTCAAGTCATATTTAAGAGTAACTTTGAAAGTAAATTAAGATAGACAAATTCCTTACACATAAGAAAATTAAAACCTGCTTTAAATCCAGAATCGTCTATCTTTGAAGCCATCAAATCAGTGTGGAAAATATTCAGTGGAATTGGAATTTTTTCATATAATAAGTATGAATAACATATAAATAAGAACTTGTAATCATCCAGAGTAGCAACATTGCTTATGAAATGCCATGTAAGCACGGTGATTCATTTATTTCCGCCAGACAAATGTGTGTGTGTGTGTATTATTATTATTATTATTATTATTATATCAGCCCACAGGGGCCGTTGGCTGGAAATTCAAGCTTCCGAAAAATATGGTGTTCATTCGAAAGAAGTAACAAGGTAATTGGAAGTACAAAATGAGGAAATCACTTGTCAGAAAAACAGATTGATTAGCAAATTAGTAAATAAATAAAAATGTACGTAACATATTCAAATACAAGTCGATCTGTATTAGGGCAGTAATACGTACATCTTTGCCAGGCTTTGAAATTCAACTGCGACATCCTTATAAGGACCTCTAGAACTGAGAAGTTCGACAGCCGGGCACATTCTCTGCATATGTGGCGCTGCTGTTCAGCAGACTGATTGCTTTCTCTCTCTCTCTCTCTCTCTCTCTCTCTCTCTCTCGGCAGGTAAAGGGGATCAGGGATCAATTGCGAATATGAAGGATCTCTGTTAAAATTGTTAGGAAATAAACGTAGGAATAAATCAACATGAACATTCACTTAGAATTGGTCGAATTCTGGATGTCCCTCTTGATTTGTGATTGAAAAATGACATGACAAGTATGATGATGACCCAAGCATGCCCAAACCTCACTGGTTATTTCTTGGCCTCGCACAATTGCACGTAGATTACACTGCTTTCATTTTCAATGATGATGTGTATGAGTGAAAAACTGGAGTGGCAATTGGATCACCGCCTTTCCTTGTTTGTCTAATGTGCGCACAAGCACAGGGAAACACAAAGGCTGGGTGTAGGTCAGGACCAGTTGTGACTTTATTTTTCAACCATTGATGAAGGACTGATACTTTGTGGTAGAACTTCACAATATACATACTAGGCGCAGTGGTTCTTAAACTTTTTTGCCTTGTGCCCCCCCTCTGCATTATGTATAGACCCTACGCCACTCTACCCCTGAAATTTTTGCCAACTATAATAATATAAACAATATGTTGTCTATTTGTATGCTATTATACTTATCATAACAATAAAAGACAATTCATAAACAAGATTTGAAATTAAAATTTACTTGTATTTTGAATTTTGTCATGTTTGAGACAATAATTAGAAAATATATATGGAAGCAATGATAACGTTTTAGCAATTTTGTAATTAACATCACAAATTAAAAAAATAATGGAAGGCACCATCTGGTAACTCTGTACGCCCCTAGGGAGCGCGCCCCCAGTTTAGAATCACTGTACTAGGGGACAGTATTATCAACAGGGCTATTTGGGAACTGGAAGTTGCACACCTGAAGGTGCCAGGGTGTGGACCCCACTCTCAGTTGTGCTTAGTCAGGCACACTGTTGACAAATTTGGTCATCCTTTTTCAGTACATATTTACTACCTTCCTAGAATTTTACACAGTTTTATATATTTCTATTGAAATTCACGGATCCGTTTATGCAATACCTTGACTGATATGCATATTATGATGGCGATGCTTTCGTACAACTAATCGTGACGTTCTTCATGGTCATTATTACAGTAAATAAACTATTGTTGTTGGCCCTGGTCAGCTGTATAGCTATTTCACTGACATAAGAATTGTCACTATTCACCTGTGCTATCTTACATATTTTTCTATGCTGTTCTATTTTCTTTCGTTTCCCCAGTTTGACTAATATCAAAGTTATCACCAGACTTACATGGAATCTGATGTACACATCTTTTTGTACTATCAGAGGAATTCTTTATAAGGACAAGTTTCATTGCTTTTTTTGCTCTTAAAAGCTAAATTAACCCAAAATTCTTAAGTTCTTAAGTAGATGAGGGGGGCCTTTAGAATTATTTTGATATGTTATACTGTACAGTATATGACACTCTTTACTTTTTGTATAATCCACATCTAAAGGCTCCAAGGTTACAACTGGCAACCTGATTACTTGAGAGAAACGTGCTGGGGTAAGTTCAGAGGTTTTAAATGGATCATTATGCGTTGTTATATAGTGCAAAAGGTCTAAGACTTCGTGGTCTGTTTGTTTTGATGTTCATTCATATCACAATCTGGGGGTGCATAAATTGTTAATAGTGATGAAAACAGGTATCATCAGTGTCTGTGAATGATTAGCTGCGTTAGGACTCTTATAAAGGAAGCTTATTCATGTCAGAACATAGAATGCAGAGAAGGGCCCTATTTCTTGTTTGATGAAACGGCCATTATACTGGACAGCAGAGTACGATTTTTTCTAGAGAATATTTGAAAAAATTTTCCAACTATGTTTAAAACTCAGCTGTTGCCTCGTGAGAAAGCCATCCCATGCCTAAATTTCTTGTCTTTCTTTAGCTTCAAGGAAAATGGCAATCCTTACGTTACACGTTGGATTCAATTCTGCTCCTGTTTTCTGAAACTCATAAAATTTCTTTCTGTAGGACAGATGGACAGGAAGGACGGAAAATGTAGCCGAAGGGGTAATCAACGCAGGTGAGTCTGATAATGAGGACATTAGCAGAGCATACAATGAGTACAATGTGGATTTAGGAAGGTGGTGGAGAGGTAATAGAATATTAAGCAGTAGGATGAGGAAGTAAGTTTAGCAGAGGAAAATTTTGATTAAGACAGGAAAGAAAATCATGTACACGAATGCAGGAGGACGAATAAGGTTGTCAGTAAGATGGAGCGAAAGAAATTGAAGTAATGTAACAAAATAAAGGTTAATAAGGGCTCCAGGTATGTTTTTCTACTACTAATTAAATGCAGAGATAAAGATTAATGACCGAGTAATTGTAGAATAAGAGCTAAAAGTGGAAAAATGCTGTCTGAAGAGAATGTAGTTCTGAGACAATAGAGAAAGTATTCGGGGGAAATGTTAAGAGTAAAAGACAGAAAATGAGTTGAGCTAAATGACCCAGAAGGGGGAATGGATTGCCTTCAGCTTGAGGAAGTTTGTAGAAGCTACTGTCGAGGTCATAATAAGGGCAACTGAGGTGTTGGGAAATGGAAACGCACTAAGGATTGATGGGATAACGAGGGAGATGAGGCAGTACAGTATTGCAATGTGTTTGTAAGTGGCTGAACAGGGTTTGTGAGGAATGCATGAATGGTAGAAACTTCCCAGAAGAATGGACGAGAGGAATAAGTTTCATTGTGTTTAGGGCAACTATGATAGTGATGGCTATAAGGATTATAGTAGTAAAATGCAAAAAGTATGCTTTGTAAGGTTTGTGGGAGGTTTTGATTTAGAATGTGGGAGGATTTATATTTAGAATGAAATATGTATATATATATATATATATATATATATATATATATATATATATATATATATATATATATATATATATATATATATATATATATATATATATATATATATATATATATATATATATATATATATACTATATATATATATAAGCTGAACTGCGAATGAGCTTTGCAGAAGCCTTAAACACCATAAGCTGCTTCAAGCACTACACAGAAAGCTCATCCACACTCTACTATTCATCTCCATCTTTCTTGCACTTCTTTACTTCTTGAATACCTATGCTCTCCTTGACGCTATCTCTTTTATCTTACAGTACATCCATCTCTTTGTCTTCTCCTCTTTCTTCATCCTAACAATTTCTATTTAGACATTCTTCTCCAGCCTACATCCTGCATCCTTTCCACATCCTTCACCTAGGCTAAGCCTTTCATCCCTCCTTCTTGTACTTTCATATTTCTGAACCTTTCAATGCTCTTTATGCTAAATATTTTTTTCTGATCTAAACCCAGACATTTTAAGAATTATTTAAAATTTTTCTCGCATGAAATCAATAAAAACCCAGTATTTATTGTATTATTATTATTATACTCTTTAGTGTTCTATATTTTGTTTTAAATGCCAGTGTGGAGTAGGACAGGTAAAGTTATTGTTGCAGTGTTTTTCATTTAATCCAGCTGACTACATTATTGCTCTAGATTATCTTCCTCGGACCCTTTAAGACTTTTGAGTCTAATTGCATTTCTTCCAACGTGCAAGTTTAAAAGCTCTGAGAATGCTCTTTTATTGCGGAAATTCAGCGAGCAAAATTCAGCGGAAAACACAAAACTAAATTCAGCTGCCGCACTCCAAGCGTTAATGCTTGACCCAAAGACCGTAAAAGCCACCTCTGTTTTGCAGTGCAACAGTAATTGCGTGAGAGGAAACTGCCCTAAAAATATAAACAAACATGCACGTGGGCACACTCATAAACACAAACATTCCCGCAGTCACCACACACACACACACACATATATACACATACATACATATAGATGTATATATATACACATATACACATATATATACACATATATATATATATATATATATATATATATATATATATATATATATATATATATATATATATATATATATATATATATATATATATATATCTTCTGTGTGCATCTGATAATAATAATAATAATAATAATAATAATAATAATAATAATAAATAATAATAATAATAATAATAACAATAATAATAATAATATGGGTGCCGTGGCAGAGTGGGTCAGTCGTTGGATGGGTGACATTTCCTCGGCGTTGATTCCTTGGGAAAGGATACCAACAGAACAAACTCTTCGGAACCAACCAGAAAAGACTACACAGCCAACTAAGAGGGGAAGACAACCACCAGGAAATTCCTGAAGCTGAATCAAGTAAGAGATTCTGGGAAAACATTTGGAGCAATCCGGTATCACACAACAAACATGCAACATGGCACCAGGAAATCAAGGCAGAAGAAATGAAGAGAATAAAACAAAGATTCACCCAGATCACGACAGACACAGTAAGACACCAACTAAAGAAAATCCCCAACTGGAAAGCCCCAGGTACCGATGAAGTCAATGGATAGTGGCTCAAAAACTTCAAGGCTCTACACCCACGAATAGTGGAACAACTCCAGCATTGTATCACGAACCACCATGCCCCCAAATGGATGACCACAGGGAGAACATCCTTAGTAGAGAAAGACAAGAACAAGGGAAATATAGCAAGTGACTACAGGCCTATCACCTACCTGCCAATAATGTGGAAATTACTAACAGGTATCATCAGTGAAAGGCTATACAACTACCTAGAGGATACAAACACCATCTCCCACTAACAGAAAGGCTGCAGAAGGAAGTGTAGGGGCACAAAAGACCAGCTCCTGATAGACATAATGGTAATGAAGAATAGTAAGAGAAGGAGAACCAACTTAAGCATGGCATGGATTGACTACAAGAAAGCCTTTGACATGATACCACATATGTGGCTAATGGAATGTTTGAAAATATATGGGGTAGAGGAAAACACCATCAGCTTCCTAAAAAATACAATGCTCAACTGGAATACAGTACTTACAAGCTCTGGGATAAGACTAGCAGAGGTTAACATCAGCAGAGGGATCTTTCAAGGTGTCCCCACTACTCTTTGTAGTAGCCATGATTCCCATGACAAAAGTACTGCAGATGATGATTGCTGGGTACCAACTCAAGAAAGGAGGCAACAGAATTAACCATCTGATGTTCATGGACGACATCGAGCTGTATGGTAAGAGCACCAAGGAAATAGATCCCCTAATCCAGACTGTAAGGATTGTATCTGGGGACATCAGGATGGAGTTTGGAATAGAAAAATGCACCTTGGTTAACATACAAAAAGGCGAATTAGCAAGGACTGAAGGGATAAAGCTACCAGACGGGAATAGCATCAAACACATAGATGAGACAGGACACAAATACTTGGACATGATCAGGGAAGAATATATGCAGAGACTTAAGGCAACACTCAAGTAAAAACTCAATGCCGGAAACATGACAAAACCATAAACACATGGGCAGTACCAGTAATCAGATACAGCTCAGGAGTAGTGAAGTGGACGAAGGCTAGACTCCGCAGCATAGAACCAGAAAACTGGGAAACACATGGCAATACACAAAGCACTACACCCAAGAGCAAATACAGACAGACTATACATAGCTACTAAGCACAGAGGACTGCGTCAATATCGAGAGCAGAGCACTGTGACAATATCTGAAAACCAGTGAAGACGAGTGGCTCAGGAGGGCATAGGGAGAAGGACTGATAAAAGTAGACGAAGACCCAGAAATATACAGAGACAGGATAATGAAAAACAGAACAGAGGAATAGCATAACAAACCAATGCATGGACAGTACATGAGACAGACTAAAGAACAGGTCAGCAATGTAACATAGCAATGGCTACAGAGGGGAAAGCTCAAGAAGGAAACAGAAGGAATGCTAACAGTGGCACAAGATCAGGCCCTAAGAACCAGATATGTCCAAAGAACAATAGATGGAAATAACATCTCACCCATATGCAGGAAGTGTAATATGAAAGATGAGACAATAAACCATATAGCAAGCAAATGTCCGGTGCTTGCACAGAACCAGCACAAAAAGAGGCATGATTCAGTAGCAAAAGCCCTCCACTGGAGCCTGTGCAAGAAACACCAGCTAGCTTGCAGTAATAAGTGGTACGAACACCAACCTGAGGGAGTGATAGAAAACGATCAGGCAAAGATCCTTTGGGACCGTGGTATCAGAACAGATAGGTGATGCACACCAATAGACCAGACGAGACGTTGATTGACAAAATCAAGAGGAAAGTATCACTCACTGATGTGGCAATACCATGGGACACCAGAGAAGATGAGAAAGAAAGAGAAAAAAATTATAAGTATCAAGACCTGAAAATAGAAATAAGAAGGATATGGGATATGCCACTGGATATTGTACCCATAATCACAGGAACAGTAGGCACGATCCCAAGATCCCTGAAAATGAATCTGGAAAAACTAGGTGCCGAAGTAGAGCCAGGACTCATGCAGAAGAGTGTGCTACTAGAAACAGCGCACGTAGTGAGAAAAGTGATGGACTCTTAAGGAGGCAGGATGCAACCCAGAACCCACACTATAAAAACCACCCAGTCGAATAGGACGACTGTGATAGTAAAAAAATAATAATATCAACATTTCATAAATTGTATTGGATTCTGAAACTGCAGTTATGAATCTCTCTGGCAGATTTGAATCAGAGATTTCTATTTAATTAAAGGGAAAACCTGAAAATCTTGGCCTGCTGTAACTCTCCTCCATGAAAGATTGGAGACAAAGGAGTTTTGAGCGAATAATGGTTATTGGTCGTTTACCACTGCAATAGCCCTTATTACCATTATAAAGAAAACCATTGTCATCTTCCCCTCTTTATCAGTAGAGAACAGATATTACTCGTAGCTTAATTTAAATGATACTTTGTTGCGTTTATAGTGTCTTGGAACACAGGCAGTACCTGAGCTGAGTGTGGGTCTTATGAAAACAAAATTTTTTTCCCTTTTGTTTTACGATTTTAACAGAAAAAAGAGTAGGAAAATGCTGAATGGGCTAGGACCAATATTGGTGTACATCAGCCAAATCGAATAGCACACACTGATGAAATCCTTACGTGTATTTACCATTAGACATAAGCCATTGCCTTGGTATAGTATTTTCAGGCCCCGAGAAAACTGATGAAGAAAAGTCTGTCGGCAAATGTAGTGTAGTATGATATTGATTATATTTTCTTTAAATTAAAATAGTTACTTCCCTTCTATGCAAGTTATTCCCGAGTATAGTGAATTCGATATATAACAGTTTTTTAAAGTTTAATATTTCACAAACTAACCAGTCAGCCATGACGGCTGATATCGATTCTAAAATTACAGAACCTGACAGGCATTTGTACAGCTTATTTCCACTGATAGCTAGGCGGTTGAAATCACTATCTATCGTTGTTTCCAAACCACACGACGGTTCGAATCCTGGTAGGAGATAAGCAATTATTAATTATAATAATTCCCCGTGTGTGCAAGTTATTCCCAAGGAATAGTGCATTCGATATTCAACGATACTTGTGGCTTCATGTTTGCGACAACAAAAAAGTTATGCGTATATATATTGTTATGTGTGTCTTGGCTTTAATATCAGTCATATTACATTCATATTATACTTAAATATATATATATATATATATATATATATATATATATATATATATATATATATAAATATAGTCGTTAATTATATAAATATATAGTTAAGGGTATAACCTTAGTAAAGAATGATGTCTCTGTAATTTTATTTTTGACACCAGAGAGCATTTCGGACACCATTCACCTAATTTTGTACTCAAAAGAAAGGTGTTAAATGTATCAAATTTCAGTTCGGCTTCTAGAAAACAGGAACAGGCAAAGAAGCAGAGAGAGACAGAGTTGGAAGAACGGCAAAAAATGATTCTGGTTCCTTGGCCTCTGTCAGAAAGCGCCATACGGGAAACGAGCCCTAATTAATTTCGAAACAATATAATAATTTGATGAAAGGGAGGGACCCACATCCAGTGAAGTTAAGAGTGTCAGTGCAATCCAACTGGTCTACTGCAGCATTTTGGGCCTCTAATCGGAAATTTGAAATGCACAAGCTCTTGCAGCAGATTGATTGAAACTGCCTTACAGTAATGTGATTTCCATGAAAGGTCTAACGACTGTCATGAGAAAAACAACTAGTCAGGTATGCAAATGAAGTGCCCAGTTTTCAGGACTAATTGACGGAGTGAAATGAAACGGCAGAGAAAATAAAAGTTCCCCTTGCTTAAGTGAGTGCAATGACGCCGTCAACGGTGTCTTTGCATCGGCTGTTCTTTATTGCACCGTTAGTCAGCAATACTGCGTTCAATTGTCCTCGAGTTATTTTCCTTTTTAATTTTGAATATTTGTACATGAGTTAAATTATACTCCAAAACTTGTAACATCTTAAATCTGATTCAACCTGCTAACGACAAGAAAATCATCAGTAAGAGTTTCGTTTATTCTATTGTATTTTCAAGTCTATTTGCTTATGCAAATTATCCAAAGAATTGCACTCAAAGCAACAGGAAAACAGCTAAGCATAAAAAACACGCACATAATCGGTATATTGTAATTTATGTGGAATAAAATGCAATCTGATATACGGAGCTGAAGCATGGCCGGTAACCGAAGAAAATGCTTAATGGATGGATGTGTGGAGCGACAAAAATGGACAGGATCGAGAATGAAAGAATAAGAACTACCACTAAAGAAGACTGCGGTGGTATGGCCATGTGATGAGAAGGGACGAGACATATGCAGTAGAGGAGAGTGCTGCCGATCGACCGAAGAAGCGAAGGCGGATGGATGTTGTCAGAGAAGGTCTGAGAGACAAACACTTGCCTGAGGACTATGTTTACGACTGAGCCAGAAGTGGGGAAAGATCCAGAGAAAGAGGCAAAAAATGCAATGTGATAGGAATCGTTCAGGTGTCATTCATGTAGGTCAGTTGGGCTGAGTACCGAAGGTCCTGTGAGGGCCCCTTATTCCCCTTGACTTCCTCACTACGATTATGGACAAGGCCCGTGTTGGTATATGGCTGTCTCATCTAAACAGGCCAACCAGGTATTTTACAACGTATTGCAATATATTTCGTAGCCGAGTAATGAAACTGAAGCCACCATCTCATTACGAGGACAGTCACAATCAAAGGTTTATAAGTGGTGACTTCATTAAAGACGTTGACGTTCCATGAAAGCCCTGAAGCAAACAACACCTGGTTCAGAAGGAGCAGGAGGTAAAAGGCCACCCATTTTGGCTTCCTGAGATGTACAAGTTTACATTCAGAGAAATTTTCAGTTTCATATGGAACTGCCATCTAACTGGGGTTAAAACGATAATCATTTCAGTATAATTCCAATATATTCATGCATAACTGGCGTGAACGAGGCAAGCAGAGCGGATTATAGATGAAACCGCGACTTTCGAATATGGAATATCATTCAGTATCTTACTGTCAAAACATAAAATATCATTTCGTTATTTCATCGGGAGATTTGGGCTATAAGGTAGCAAAATATTTGTGAAAGCTCGCATGTTCTATTCAAAGAATGATAACCGCCGAAACACTAGTACGTCACGGTGGTGGGTACTGGCATGTCCCACCTTATTTTGAACATATCCGAATTCTGCAGATTGATGTCCCTTTTCTCATCTACTTTTCAAAGGTCACTGTGAGTTGTGTTTGTGTTCGTACGTGTAATTTTTTTTTTTTATAGAGTAATATCAGATTAGAACCATTTAAAAAGAAAGTACTATTGTTACCAAAATTTAATCTCTCGTGGAAAGCTTCACAGAACAATTAGCATCAAACATGTCTCTCAACTGAATAGAAAACCTGTGACATATCTTTCTATGGTAGATTTTTATCTATAAAAAGCAGAAGTTTTTACCTAAGAAAACTCTCAGCTGTGCAGAGTTCATTTGTTGGCCTGTTGGTTCTATCATACCCTGCAGAATACGTGTGAGCACTTACTATACATGTGTAAGAATTGTTGTTGTTTGTTGAACCTGAGGTCTCTGCCAGTGACCTTTGCAACTCATCAGCGATTGCAAACTTATGCCATAACAACCTTTCACATTTACGTACTGAATTTATTTCCACTGACTAGCTCAGTTATTTGACCAAAATATCAGGTCTTAGAAAACCTTTCTTCACAGGACAGGAACATACATATTCATCGCTTACAACAAGAATATGGCAGGTAAAGGAAAAAAAGCACATGGGCATAAACTTATTGTATTTCTATTGGAGGCCAATGATTGTAAACTGAATAAAAAGTAGCAATCATGCTAAGTCCGACCAGTATATTTTTTTTCTGGCAATCACAATGGATTTTGATTTTATATATTATTCAAGCTTAAAATATTGGATCATCAAACTCCTTGAAATAATATCACCAAGGGAAGGTTGCATATGACAAAGTGTTGATTAAGGATGCAAATGTA
>NC_089776.1:3613365-3625865 GCF_040412425.1 Macrobrachium rosenbergii
ACCATGTACATCTAGACTCCTAATCTTTTGGTTTATAGACAGTAAATTCTGACTTTAAAAGCACATTCTTATAGCTTAAAAATACTTGAATCATATAAAACTCAATGATGAATATAAAACTAGAAAAATTTTGCTTTGGAGCTTTTGCATAAAACAGAAAACATCTACTGAACAGAAAAAGAGTAAAGACAGTTATTCATGCATGCAGTTTTGCAGAAGGCACACACGAAAGCAAAAGTGAAGACCCGAGTTTCTTAGCATTTCGTTCAAACCACATGTACTTGTTTTATTTTAAAATGCACTCTAGTATGGGAAAAGGTGTCATCCCGTGACTCATTAACGTCAAATAAACTATTCATGTCGAATTCGTAAGGAGCCTGCAAAGAAGTCTTGTTTAAAGGAAACCACCAAAGAACAGCGCCTAGGCTTTGCTCAGAGTACAGAACCGTAGATGAAGAATGGACTGGGATGGTGCTAGACTGCAAAACAAAGCCAGATTCAATTCAACATTTTTCAGCCGTATGGGGAAAGTACATGAGACCTATTCATATGGAACAAGCCCAGAGGGTCAACTGACTTGAAATTCAAGCTTCCAAAGAACATGGTGTTCATTAGGAAGAAGTAAGAGGAAGTAAAGGGAAATACAGAAAGAAGAGATCCCACTCACTTATTAAAAATGAAAATAAAATAAGTTAATAACTAGATCAATAGATAAAAATGTATTGAAATGCAAGGAGAATAGTTTTAGAGTAGTAATGCATTGCAATTTCGCTTGAGCTTCTGAAGTTCCAAATGCACAACATCCTCAGGGAGGCTGTTCCACACTCCCATGTTGTGAAGAATAAAGGCCCTCTGGAACTGAGAAGTTCGACAGCGAGGCACATTCACTGCATATTGGTGCTGCTGTTCAGCAAATCTGGTTGCTCTCGGCAGGACAAAAGAATCAGGGATCAATTGTGAATGTGAAAGATCTCTGTTAAAATACAACTTATAAAAAAGTGACAAAAAAGAGGACCATCCGTCATTGGTCCAAGTCATAGCTGCTAATGTTAGGAAACAGAAACCTGCCACCACGAACCACTCTGTGTAAAAGAGAAAAATCTCTGGCAGAAGCAGACATCCACACAGGAGGGCAGTATTCCAGTAAAGGAAGCATAAATGACCTAAAACAGATTGCACTCATTTTATCATTGTTATCAATATATGAGACCTTACGAACCATACCGTACCTAACTTTCGTGCGGTTTCTGCTGAAACTTTCACTAGATGTTTCTCAAAAGTAAGATGTGAGTCAAAAGTTACGCTTATATAGTTAGAAAAAAGATGGGCAGCAGAATGGCCGATAAGTCAGCTGATCAAACAGGAACCAGCTATAAATAGTGTCTGTTACGAAATTTTGATCTAGTTTCATTTCTCCTGGCGGGCGAGGACAGTAGTTCAGGGAAAGCGTGAGGGTTTTAAACTCTTTACTAAAAAGTATATCCAGAAGCGGGTTTCATTTTGTCCACATGAATATCATTATTGTTGTTACTATTATTATAATAAAAACTACAAGCATTTCTTAATACGTTTTATAAGATGTTACCTTTCATGAAAATTTGTTTATAACTGAAGCAAAAATTGAAACTTGATGATATAAGGAGGATTCTAACCGTGTACAGACTATTATGAAAGTCCAGCTTCGCCTTGAACTCTGATCTGTTTCTGGAATCTGGGTGTTTATCTTGTGAGAGAGTGCGAAATAATGAGCAGGAAGACAAGTACTGCTGGTTTATTGATTGTTTTTTCAGATTTAGCTGGCCTTGTGCCAGCACGGGCTCTTGCTACTAAAGCAGCCCGTATGGTTTATTGATGAAGCGACCCGCTTATAAAGCGGCGTGTGGACGTCTGTGTATAACGCAGAGACCGCGGATACAAAATTTACAGGTGACCTCAGGTCAAACTATTTCTCTACAAAAAACAGGACAGGTACATACAGAAAACATAATGATTAACAGTGACTGGTTAGACATAAAAATACTCTGTTACATATACATGGTGCAAGGTCAAATGAACAGATAATAAATATACAGTTCATAATAATGATAATAATATTGTGTCCATCCGACCCTAGGTCGCACGTGAAGGCACCGCAGAAAACAGGATGTTCATTACAGAGAACATGTTGAGAGGGGACTTTACAATCTCACATATTTCCTGCCACGTCATTTTCATGCTTTTCCCTCTGCCTATCTCTACTGTACACTCCTCTCCCAACCACCCCCCAAGGGGTTTCTTCGTTATAATTTGCATCCAGCTCGATCGTTGAACATTGGCGCTGGATCATCCTTGCCAGTTGCAAGGGCTTGTAGGGGTTATCCTTATCTGACACCGTCATTAGCACCCGAATCACATCTTGACCAATGCGACGTCACCTAATTCATACGCCATAGTTTTCCTAACATGATTACGGTGGTCCTTGTATATGTATGTATATATATATATATATATATATATATATATATATATATATATATATATATATATATATATATATATATATATATATATATATATATTTATATATATATATATATATATATATATATATATATATATATATATATATATATATATATATATATATATATATATATATATATATATATATAGTATACTCCAACACCAGAGCTGCAGCTCTCGAAATCATACTCGTAGGTGTCCAGGGAAAGGCACTCGAAACAGTTGACAGTTTATTGCTAATGGCGGCGTTTCACAACTACACTGTTGCATTTTCAAGGATGAAATACAGCGAGCTGACTCAATAATTAATCATAAAAACATTTATTATAACAACTAATTAAAAACACTACAGTATTGTCTCATTTAAAATGCTAATTATTTAAAAAATATCAGAGGCACCATGACACTAAGAGAAGGACCTACCGAGACGGGAGCTAAAACAAAACTATTGAAACAAGGAGAGAAAAATACAATACAATAGTTTTCTTTTAGCTCCCGTCTCGGTAGGTCCTTCTTTTAGTGTCATGGTGCCTCTGATATTTTTAAAATAATTAGCATTTTAAATGAGACAATACTGCAGTGTTTTTAATTAGTTGTTATAATAAATGTTTTTATGATTAATTAGTGAGTCAGCTTGCTGTATTTCAGCCTTGAAAATGCACTGTAGAAAAAAACGTCGGGATTAGGAATAAACTGTCAACTGTTTTCTGAGGCCTTTCCCTGATGCCTACGATATATATATATATATATATATATATATATATATATATATATATATATATATATAATATATATATATATATATATATATATATATATATATATATATATATATATATAAAACAAATATTGGCTAAAAATTTCAGCATATCTCAGGACAGGGTGACAAGGAGATAGTCGGTCATCTGTATATATATTATTTGCCGACGCGTTTCGTAACACTTTGTTACATCATCAAGGCTAAAAAGAAAATTTACAAATTAAAATACATGGAATAAAACTAACGACTTCAAGAGAGTCTCAACATGCTATATAAATATACATAACAAGACAGTTCATAAAATAAACCTGCTGATAAAAGGTTGAAGACTGAATGACTAAATATAAATAGCAAAGAAAACTATATATATACAACTAAACAGAGGTGGTGTGTGTGTTCAACTTACAACTTATAGCTGTTTTATGAATAACGATTCCAAAATTAGCATATCGTGTGGATGACTTGTTTGGCCCAAAACAGAGAAGTCAGAATAATCAATACTTGTATACATATATTTGAATGATTTCTGATATTTTTCTGGATTGGACAATCTGCAACCAGTACTTGTTTACTTACCTTTATGTGAATCTGCTCTGACCCTCAGCAATCTTTAGTCGATTAAGTCCCCAAAATTACATCTGGGGCAAGTATATTTTATATACGACTGACGATTGCATATTGGGCAGATTCTATCCTTAAATTTAAAAAGGGACCCTATTGTAACAGGTTTTTGGTATTAAAATGACTTGAGACATGTTAAAATGTTTTTCTATTGCAGACTTCAGATTACTTCTAAATTTATCGTCTTTCTGATGGGATAGCTGCATAGAGTTTCTTCCGTGGTACTGTACTTATAACAGCCGAGTGAGATAGTTTCTTATTTAAGAAATTCTTGCAGTTTTTAAGCTGAGATGGAAACCAATTATCAGTAAAATATTTGTGCAAGAAAAATTATTTGTTGATAAGAGTCCCAAGAAGAGGTTAGAGTATAAGCCCGGTGGAGGAGAGTAAAATTGAATTTAGTTTAAAATAATAAAAACAAGCGCTATAAAAGTTTTTTCCAGACCAGTAAAAGTCTATTTCTAAAAACGGAAGTGTTAAAACTGTCATTATGTCAAAACACAAAACATCCAAGAATGGTATTGATTATTGTCCTCTTTCTAATGTAAACTTAATATTCGGATGTACTTCGTTAATGTACTGGAGGAACTGATCAGCATGAAAAGCTTTTGAAAGAACAGGTGTCATCGACAAACCGTTTATATAAAATTTTATCGAACCCAATTTTGATTTTAATTAATCGTTGTCTTTTAAGAAATTGTTGGGAGTGTAGCATGCTGGACACTGCTTTTATTTTTAATGGTTGTTTTTTTTGATAGATGGGATGATTTTTCACCTCTAGGCCCCACGTTTTAATATTAATAATTATTTGTGGAAAATTTGCCCCATAGCTTTTATCCTCTTGTATATTTGGTTTGTCGATGCTGATCAGTTGTGTCTCCTTTACATTAACGAAGTACATCCGAATATTACCACATTAGAAAGAGGACAATAATCAATTATTCTTGGATGTTTTGGTGTTCCGACATAATGTTTTAACACTTCCGTTTTTAGAAAAAGACTTTTACTGGTCTGGGTTCAAACTTTTATAGCGCTTGTTTTATTATTTTAAACTAAATTCATATTTCATCTCCTCCACCGGGCTAACAGAAGAACCTCTTCTTGGGACTCTTATCATAAAGAAAGGAATTTTTCTTGCACAAATATTTTACTGATAATTGGTTTCCATCATTTTCTTAAACAGTTTCAAGAATTTCTAAATAAGAAACTATCTCACTCGGCTGTTATAAAAGATTTAGGTACCATCTAAAATAACAAATAAATACGTCCAATGATAAATTTAAAAACACTGCAATTTTAAAACATGAAATATGTTGCAAAATCATTTAATAACAAAAATCCACTTACAATAAGAACCCTTTAAATTTAATAGATAGAATCTGCCCAATAATGCAATCGTCAGTCGAAAGCCTATAAATATACTTGCCCCAGATGTAATTTGGGGACTTACGGGATCGACTAAAAAAATGCTGAGGGTCAAAGCAATTCACATAAGGTGTTAGTCACCGTTCATTAGCAAACTTGCAGATTGTCCAATGGTTTTTTTCTAATATCAGAAATCATTCAAATATATGTAGTACAAGTATTGATTATTCTTACTTCCTGTTTTAGACCTGAAAACAAGTTCTACACGAACTGAATTTTGGAATCGTTATTCATAAAACAGCTAGTTCCTAAGTTGAACTCACATTCACCACCTCTGTTTAGTTGTGATCTGGTCTTGAGCCAGTTTTTAATCTGAATTGTTCTATCACTTTTAGTCATTCATTCTTCAACCTTTTAGTCTAGCAGTGCTTTTGATGAACTTCTTGTTTTAATGTATTTTATATAGCATGTTGAGACTCTTTGAAGTCGTTAAATTTATTCCATGTATTTTAATTGTAAATTTTTAATTTTGATGATGTAACAAAGTGTTTTTTTAAACAAATAAATACCACCTTAGATGTACCGACTATCTCCTTGTATGCCTGTCCTGAGATATATATATAACCAAGATTAACTTTATCACATACAAATATTGTTCTTACCATCAATTAAATTACTAAAAGGACCTCATTCAATCTGGATGGTATTTATAAGAAATTATTCAAAAAAATATAGAGTTCTATACAAAAACCCACATTATCAGTCCTATAATGAGCAAACGCATATATACATTATATATGTGTGCTATATAATATAATCGCCTAGCTCTTCCTATGTGACCTCCACCCTCTTGACCTTGGTACATATATGATCCCTGGTTCCATATATATATTTTCCGTATATATATATATTATTTATACAATTCCTTGCTAAAATAATATCCTGATATGTATTTGTAAAGTAAATTTGAAACACTTTTAGATATATACATAATAGCATAATAATAGTTTTTAGTAAAATTTATAACTGGTAAAATATATATAATATCGTTTTTTATATAGGAGAATAAATGTTATATGTCATTAGATTAACAACTGGACCTGCAGATTTAAGATATATATATTAAAGTATATATACTATATCGATAATATCTTATACACCATTCTTATCATAAATGCTCTCCTAAAACCCGTCTAAATAACACTATATATTATGGCATATATATATTGAATAATTTATAGATGATTTCATCAACGACTTGGATATATATGAATATATATATATATATATATATATATATATATATATATATATATATATATATATATATATATATATATATATATATATATATATGTATATATAATATATATATATATATATATATATATATATATATATATATATATATATATATATATATATATATATATATATGGTCTGTATATAGCATATATATAGTCCCATAAATATTTATATATATATTTAAATATACCTGACACCATATATATACATATACGGTATATATATATATATGTTCACTGTATATATATATATATATATATTACAATGGTAATATAAAATAATATGTGATGTATTTGTGGCCTGTCAGGAAACACAGATATTACATAATAGACACAATAAATCCTTTTTACAAAATTTATGTAACTGGTAAAATCTATGAGTCCAAGAGAGGAGAATAAAGAGTTAGCTGTATTAGATAACATCTGGACCTGCAGATTTAATTCGGATATTAAAACCACTAGGGTAATTTGGTCATAAATGCCTCCCTTCCTAAGAATACAGCCACCTATCATATATCGGTATAATATATATATATATATATATATATATATATATATATATATATATATATATATATATATATATATATATATACACATATATATACATATATATATATATATATATATATATATATATATATATATATATATATATATATATATATATATATATATATATATATATATAGTATATATATATATATATATAAACATGGTATTATATGAATGTTTTTCCTGTAATAGTAAACAGTTTATAAGAAGGCCCATAAAAGTTATTTAAACGTTGAAACCATATATTACACTGTATCATTTTGCACAGGAATAAAGACATTTTTACAAGGGTATAACTGGACAAAACATAAAAGGTGTTGCGTTAATCTCCTATGGTATGAAGTGATCACAAATGCTCTAAAGAGTCCGAATAACCAATTCCCTAGTGGTTTTTGGCCTCATTAGCTCCCGTCAACGACGGATATGGATATCGCCTTACATATATATCAGTATATATCTTATGATCCATATATATATATATATATTCCATATATATATATATATATATATATTATATATATTGATTATATATATATTCCAGCATCTTTCTTTTGTACAGTAGCTACATTTATAAATGTACCTAATATTAGTGTAATCAAACCAACACAGCTTGGGGCAACTGGGGATGCAGAAATGGAGTGTTGCTATTGTGCCCTGTTAAGCCCACTCCTTCGTGTAATGAATGACCAACCCTGCAACCACTACCCTGTGAGTGAAGACTAAACTGCTCTGAGGTTGCGGAGCTTTTGCGCCTTGTTGGAATCTCAGCCAACTAAAAACAGCAGATGAGCTTCTGTGACATTGATTGTGGATCTTCCTACCCGTGGGGTCCAGCTGTTCTGGCCATTGTGGCCATTCCTTGGGGATTTTCGTTGGTGTAGGAGAAGCAGTCAGGTAAAAAGATTCTGGCTGTTCATAGCTGTAGGATGTTTAGTAATTTAAGGGATGCTGCTGTTCACTCCTGGCAAAAAATCATTTGCTTTTAGGCAATTCTTGTTGCTCAGTTGGGAACTGTGACACATTTGGTATTGTCTAACAAGAGGGAGACCTTAAGTTAGTGTGGCAGCGGGAAAAAGGTGTCCTGGTGATGAACTATGGAAAACTGCCCATGGAGAAGCAGATGCAGGTACTGTGGGAGTACTCAACCAGCCCCCCGCCTTTTTTCCTTTTCAACTGGTCACATTAGAAAGAATATTGAAACCCCTTAAAGCTCAGATAGAAATATTGAAACTAAGACACAAACAGAGACGACCCAAGTAAAGTTGAAATTAAAACGCGTGCAAAATGCAATGTTAACAAGTGGTGCATAGACTACAAAGAGGCATGCACATCAAAGCTAGGTAGTCTCAGTGTCTATCTCTCCTGTCAACAAGAACAGGAGATAGCTAAGCTGAGGAGGGAAGTAGAAGAAATATCAAAGGCACTAAAGGAGCTGACAAAAGATAAACTCGAGGGCAAGAGAAGAGAAGAGAGGATGGAAAAGGAAATTGAAGACCACAGAAGAGAAGTGATAGACCTTAGGAGAGAGAAACAGGAAATGAACAATGACACAGAAGAAAATGGAAAGAGTACAGCAGAGATCAGAAAATAATTAGTTAAGACCAGAACCTGACATGAAACAGAAACAAGCACCAAACAAGGTACAAAGAAAGAAACCTCCAAACAAAAAATTAGGAATTCAAGAGAGCTGTTGGTAGAAGAGTGATAGCAGTCAGAAAACATAATTGCACCTCAAAAGGAATACACACATCAAATAGATTTGCTTTTCTCTCAGAATCAGAAGAGGAAACAACCTTAATTGAAGACTCATTGGTAAAAGATCAGGGGTCAAATTTTATGGCCAAAAATAAAAATACGAGAAAAGTTAATTCTTACCCAGGTGCAGGAACAAAGAAGATAACCGAGGTAGTGAAGAAAATCAAAGTGAAAAGTAGAAAAAGTGCAATCATAGTGCAGGGAGGAGGTAACGACTTATTTCTCTAAAGATGGAAGAACTGGCAAGACAGAAGGCCCTGTAGCCAACCTGAGGTTCTGCCTAGAACCAATGTAAGCCACTACTCCCTCAGCAAGGCAATTTAAATCAACGACAGAGTGGAGCGAATATGCCAAGAAAAAGGTGTTAGGTTTTTAAACTTTTGGGACAGATTTGTAGGGAATAAAAATAACTTATATAAAAAAGATGGAACTCACTTGAATTTGAAAGGAGCAAAATTACTGGGAAACCTTAACAGAAACCTCTTGAAACATTCAAGGGAAGAAGGCAGAACACTCCCAAAACTTGGTTAGTTATAGCGCTGCAGGAAATAGTGAAAATAAGAGAAGCGAATAAAGCCACCGAGGACAAAAGAGATGATAGCAAAGTCCCTCAAAGTGGCGCAGTTTAATGCATAATCTATTTGGAACAAACTACATCTCTTCAAAGCAATGATAGCAAGTGAAGAATTAGACATGATAAGTATCACAGAAACATGGATACAAGAGGCAACAAGAGATTTTGTAGGAGAGTACCAAATAACAGGATATAAATTGTTCAAAAAGGAGAGACCCAATAAAAAAGGTGGAGGCATTATGTTATATGTCAAGGACCAGCTCAGTCCAACAGAGTGCAAAATTACAACCACTCAAAAAGTATTTGGCATCAATATAAGCAGTTTAGGGTAGAAGCTAACTCTAATACTAGTGTACAGACCTCCCTACCAACCATAAATGTCCAACGAGGAGCTGTATGCACTACTAAGACAAGAAACAAACAACAAACTCTGCATAATAATGGGAGATTTCAATGCGGCAGTACACTGGGACACTATGACCTCCACATCAAACTTAGAAGGAAAGAGACTTAGAATTTGTCAAAAATGAATTTCTACGCCAATGGGATGACAAACCTACTAGAGGAAATAACATACTAGACATCATCCTATCAACGGAAGATAACCTAGTGTCTGACTTTTCAGTAGATGCAAATCTAGGCAAAAGCGACCACAAAATGATTAAATTTCATATTAATATCCACCATAAAAAAAAGAAGATACTAAAGAGATTAGACTACCGCCAAGGAGACCTAAATAAACTAAGAGAGTATGTTAAAAATCCAGAGTATGACAAGAACACAGACATAGATAACTACTGGAAAGCCTTCCTAGAAGAATACACAGAAAAACGCACCAGGTGTACCCCATTGAAGCAAATGGTAACAAACGGCAACCCTCAGCCTAAGTGGTCCAACAAAGAAACGGAAAATAAAATAAGAGAAAGAGACAGATTGCCCAAATCAATGAATCCACACCCAACACCAGAAGAAGCAAGCAGGCATAAAGAACTCCATAGAATGGTGGACAGATTAGTAAGAAATGCAAAGCTAAATAAGAATAAGAGAGTTGCATCAGTCTGTAAGGAAATCCCAAAAGAATTCTTTGTTCATGTTAATAGTAGGAAGCCAATAAAAAATGGCATAGGTCCCTTGAGAGACAGTAGAGGAAACCTAGTGAACTCAGACTTGGAAAAAGTAGAGTTATTGAATAAGTTTTTTTACTAGTGTTTTTCATAGTTGAAGACACTACCACAATCCTCAATCAGCTATTCAATATGAAGGTGTAGAACTGCTTGACAAAATAATATTTTAGAGAAGATGTTAAAAACAAAATAGAAAAACTAAACAAGTTCAAATCTCTCCTGGCCTGGGATTCACCCAAGAGAAATTAAAGAGTTAAAAGAGATGGTTCCTCACCTATATAAAAACTCTACAGAAAAACTGCAGAACAATGAAAGGCACCAAAAGGATGGACACTAGGTAATGAGCCCCCAGTTTACAAAAAAGGTCTGAGAGAAGAGCCAGGAAATTATAGACCAATCTGTCTCACGTCAGTCCCTTGTAAGATTTTTGAGTTCATAATTGCAGGTCAAATTGTGGATCACATTGATAGAAACAAGCTGTTGTTAAACAGTCAACATGGCTTCAGACAAAACAGATTCTGCCAATCAAACCTCTTGGAGTTTTTTCATAACATGCTTGGAATATACGACAGTAGTAGAGCAATAGATATAATCTACTTAGATTTCCAAAAGGCCTTTGACAAAGTTCCACAAAAGAAACTAATTACAAAAGTTAGAGCTTCAGGACTTGTAGGAGAAATAGCAGACTGGATCGAAGACTGGCTAACTAATAGAAAACAGAGAGCCATAGTAAACGGTGAAGAATCAGAATGGGCAGATGTGACAAGCGGAGTTAATCAGGGTTCTGTCCTTGGCCCGCTCTTGTTTTTGATTTACATTAATGGCATTGATGTAGGCTTAACTAGCAGGATAGACAAATTTGCAGATGACACCAACCTAAGTGTAAATGTAGCAGAGCCAGATACAGTGGAAAGTTTAAGAAATGATCTAAGGAAAATAGGTGTGGTCAAAAAGATGGCGAATGCCAACTACATGCTGCCTGGGAATGACATAAATAGTGTAGAACAAGAAGAGGACATTGGAGCCATTATTACCAAGGACTTAAAATCCACAAAACAATGCATAAAAGCTGAAAAGAAGGCACAGAAACAAATGGGATACATAAAGAGGCAGTTCAAATACAGAAACAAGGAAATGGTGCTTCAGCACTACACAATCAATAGTTAGACCTCATCTTGAATATGCAGTACAGTTTTGGTCACAACACTAAGAAAGGACATAAATAGATTAGAAGGGGCACAAGCAAGAGCCACAAAGTTAATTCCATCCATCAGGCAAACAGGTTACCAAAGACTAAAGAGAGCCTGAACATACATGACTTAGAAACAATGACAATTGCAAGGACAACTAATAAAAACATTCAAAATACCGAAAGGCATAACAAAAGTAGACAGTAACCTCTTCACATTAAACGAAAACCAGACAAGAAATGATGGATGGAAACTAGAACTGAAGAGGTATAATACATCTCATTGTGGGAGCTTCTTTATATACAAGATGTGTGACACATGAAAGAAACTGCCACCATAAGTTGTCAACAGCAACAGTGTGGAAGGAGAGTTTAAAAGAAAGCTAGACAAAATCATTAGAAGAACACTGTGAATGAACAGTAAAACTTGCTCCTAGAGATAAGTGAGCACATATTGTTTCCACGGATGGACTGATAAGTCTTTGAGACATCCTAATCCTTGTAACTCCTTGTAACCTCTCTCTCTCTCTCTCTCTCTCCTCTCTTCTCTTTCTCTCTCTTCTTTTTCCTATTTCTTTCTCTCACTTCCTTTCCTTTTCTTTATCTCTCTCTCTCCTCTCCCTCCCCTCTCTCCCCTCTCTCTCTCCCTCTCTCTCTCTTCCCCCCCCCTCTCTTTCCAACCACCCATGTCTCTCTTTCCCCTCTTTCTTCTCCCCTAACACCCCCTACTCTCTCTCACTCACCTCCTCTC
>NC_089776.1:3628365-3640865 GCF_040412425.1 Macrobrachium rosenbergii
TGTTTTCACGAGTAGAACCTGTATGGCTTTATGTTTCAGTTGAAAGACCTGGGTTCGATCCTGATGTAAGTCAGAAATTCATTTCTGTTCCAAACGTGATTGTGTATTGATTGTTTCTATGATATTCACTCAGAAGGGATAATTCAAATGAAATGCTGTCAGTTGGGTCATTGCTGAGTCGGGAAGTTGGGGAAAACAGGCTGGTATGCAAGCAGTTAGCTTGCCCAGGTAATTTCCTTGTATGCAGTGGCCCTCAGGTTCCAACTTCTTTTATGACTTGTATGGCCTGTTGGGCAGCACCCTTGCCTTCCAATTGAAAGACCTGGGTTCGATCCTGATGTGAGTCAGAAATTTAATTCTGTTCCACACATAATTGTGAGTTGATGAGTCTTGATCCCTCAACACAGGACCTTCCAACGACTCCAGTCGACGTCTACCCACTGAGGTATAATTTATGTTAACGCCGAATCTGCCGTACTTATTTAGCACCCATCAAGAGCAGGGAAATCGTACTTAGCTTCGGCATTAACCCACCTTCACCATGATTGCTCATTGGTACGTTTGGAACACGCGACTCTTTTTGTAAAATTTTTTATCGTACTGTGATTTATACCGATCCATTTATCACTTATACTCCCGAAGTTGTGTGAATTGGATATTTGACGGCATTTGTAGCTTCATGAGTGTATATAAATATAATATATATTATCTATATATATAAATATATACATACATGTATATATAATATACATATATAATGCTTGCATTCATATATATACATATATATATATATATATATATATATATATATATATATATATATATATATATATATATATATATATATATGTACAATATATATATATATATATATATATATATATATGTACAGTATATATATATATATATATATATATATCTCTATACTATTATATATATATATATATATATATATATATATATATATATATATATATATATATGTATAATTATAATCACTTTTGTACGTGATTCATTTATCACACATTACCACAGGTGAAAAATAAGGTAGGCCGTACAGATGCATGAAAATAAGATTATCATATTTGTAAACACAGTATGGGGGCACCTGTCAGGCGTGGACCTGATGTCGCCTATGGTCGGTATGTTTATCAGTATTGTCCCCTTAGAGTATATTGTGATTTTTAGACAAATGAGTTTGAAGACACTCTTACCTTGACACTGGCCTGTGGGTGGATATATAGTCTCTAACAGTTGTATGTGTTTGTCAGTATAAACACAGAGGTATATATATTTGTGACATCTATTATATATCGATTATGATGATGGCTTAAAATAAAGTCGAAAACAGTCAGGGACCTACACCCCGTCTCTTATTTTCCTTGTAAATATATTGATATATATATATATATCTCTGTATATATATATATATATATATATATATATATATATATATATATATATATAGCATACACAATTATTCTGTGCATTAGTAAAATTACTAAAGGACCTCATTCAAAGCTGAATGGTATCTAATGGAGTTTTTATTCAAGAGACACAAGCTTGAATAAAACTCCATTAAAATCTCATCAATTGAATAGTCCTTTAATAATTATATAACCATATATATATATGTATATATATATATATATATATATATATATATATATATATATATATATATATATATATATATATATATATATATATATATATATATATATATATATATATTGAAGTCAATGGCATTGTTTGCAGGTAATATCTTCTTATCAAGAATCTTATTTTGTCTATACTTCTTTTTCTCTACTGGCAAGCTTCTTAGTAATAAGAGAAATCGTTCGAGATTCTTACCATTTACTTTTACTTCTCTGTAAAAGACAACGAGTGTGCCGGCTTTGCCTGTCCATCAACACTTTTTATCTCTCCACACTTTTTCTGTCCGCCCTCAGATCTTAAAAACCACTGAGGCTAGAGGGCTGCAATTGCTATGTTGATCATCCACCCTCCAATCATCAAACTTACCGTTGCAGTACTCTGGCCTCTGGCAGTTTATTTTATTAAAGTTAAATTGGCCATGTCCGATGCTTCTAACGATATGTGATGAGCCACTGCAGGCTGGTTAAGAAGTTTCATGGGCTGCGGCTCATGCAGCATTACAACGAGACCACCGAAAGATAGATCTATTTTCGGTGGCCTTGACATTATAAGCTGTGGCAGCTGTACAGAAAACTCGATTGCGCCGAAGAAAACTTTGGCTAATTTTTGCTTGTTTCTTTTTCTAGTCAATGGATGGTGTGTCCACCTCTCTCGGTAGCTTCATGAGGACTAGATTTTAAATCGACTTTGAATTTCAAATATGATATCATTGGGGTGCTGAATTTCTATTGGTCGGCAGGTCTCATTCTCTCGCTGGCTGTCTGGGAGGCAGCATGGGCATTCCTGGCACTCCTTCGGACGAGCCCTATTGTCGTCAGTAGTTGTGTCCATGGTGTTTTTTTCTCTCGTGTCTCCCTTCAGATTCTCATGGATATCCTGTGGTTTCCTTGAAGAAGGGAGGATGAAGTCCATGTTTCTCTGTATATTCAAAGTAGGCCATTATTGATTTATACTCACAGCTTCTGTTATTTGCAATCTGTGGAACTGGGCTTCTTTATGCATGTTCTCTGTGATTTCTAATAATTTTTCTAGTGTTGGCTTATGGTCGTGGTCGTATACGTAATGTTGAAATATTTCCCCTTGGTTGTGGTAGGCTTGCAGTCGCTCACATAGAGTGGTGGTGGTGTGACCTATGTAGTAATTGCTCAGTGCTTGACATGTCCCTTCGGTACATTTAAATTTGTATACTATGTTGGTCGACTCCCATGTCTCTACAGGGGTGGTGGTATTTCGCATTACAGGTGTGCTTACTAAGGTTCTGGTGGCAGTATACATGTAAGGAAATACTCTCATCAGGGTTCAAAGGTGTTGCACCACCATCAATTATTCTCTTTATGGCCTTGACCTCATCACTGACCTAGCTGTGATACTCAGCTTTGTTTTTCGGTGGGGTTGACGCCATCACTGGTGTGCTTAAATACACATCCGACTGTTTCCGTATGCAACCTTCAGTTGAATTTAACATTATATCCATTATTAGTTAGGAGCTGCCTAACATGTTCGAGCTCTGTATGAGTAGCTTTCCACATGGAACAGTGCATAATTGCACATCTCACCCCCTACCAGCGTTAAGGCACCTACCCACATTAGTTACATTAGTTGCCTTTTGGTATGCGATGGTACTGTACCTGCCTCCTTTCTTCTCCACATTTCCATCCAAGAAGGGCAGTCGGCCTTTGACATCATATTCAATAGTGAAGTTTAGGCTAGAGTTCCTCTTCAAGGCATGCTGTAGGCGGGAGGCTTCTTCATCAGTAGCAAAGGCAATGACATTGTCATCTATATGTAGATAATGTGTGAGTCACTGACATCACCAGAACCATGTAGTCAGTGTTGCTCTAAGCATCCTTAATGTAAGCATTATTACATTCCTACGCTGTACTAAAAGCGGGTTAGATCATGATAATAAATCAAGTGTACTCTGGACAGCCTATGCATGACTTATCTTTACAAGTGAATTTACCTTGAAGGTTCACACTTTCCAGCGTGGAAATTGATTTTGTGTAAATCAGTTATTAAGTAAGCATAGGCACCAACATACTGTAATTAAGTGTCTTGAGATTTCCTCAAAAACTAGTGGAGCCTGAAGAAGCTTATGCTCAGTGGTGACTGAATATGCTTTTACTAATCAAGAACCTATTCGTGGCCCTAGTATTGCTGTTGAAATAGGCAAATTGCATTTTTGTAACGTAAATTCGAATGAGGAATGCCTCATAGTGATGTTTAGGAGTTTGATGGCATTGAGAAGGAGTCTACAAAGCTGTTTATGGTAAAACCATTTGATCATAAGCAGGATGGAGGTACTTTATTGTTGTTTATTGAGAAACATATTAAGCATGGCAGTATTACTATGAGTGACAACTGGTCTGCCTACAGATCTCTAATGTCTCTAAGGATGCATGCACCAGACTGTGAATCACCCTGAGCAATTTGTGACCCATCTAATCCATATATATATATATATATATATATATATATATATATATATATATATATATATATATATATAGATAGACAAATAGATAGATAGATAGATAGATAGATAGATATGATACACACATAAATATTGAACATCTTTATTGTGTGGTCAAGGACTGGATTAAGTGGCCAGGTAAACGATCAGAGTATTTCTGACAATGAATATCCAGGTATTCTTTAGTTCCCAAATTTCCAGAGGACTAGCCACCCCATTAGTTTTTTTTTTTTTTTGCGGCCAATCAACCCTACCTTCTTCAGTTTAAAATCCAGCAGCCTTCAACTTCAAGACAATACAAAGACAAGTCAGGAGACGTCCATCCCCATGATACTTCTACAATTTTTGATTCAGATAAAGGTAAGATTGGCTGAACCGACTGGATGAACTTGGGTTCGGCAGCAATGCTTGGAAGCTTATTGAAAGTTTACACCATCAGTCCCAGAAAGAAATGTCCATGAAATGATACGAAATACGAATTTCATACGTGAATGTAATTTCTTGTAAATGTTACATGTTAGAATCATGGAAAACATATTTTTCTGCTCTTTTAAAACGCAATGAGAAAAACATACTACTAGAAAAAGCCGAGGTATCCATCAGCAACCTTCAGAAATATTTGCAGTTCTACACTGTTTTTGCTTCTTTCCTAATAATAGTCAGTGCTGAGCAATGAATGGTTTTGAAATGTCACTTTTCTAACAAAGCAATTTGGGTTCATACTCATCTACTATAATTGACCCATCGAGCACAATTGCCTGAAAGGTATATAGGCCATTAATTTTCTCCGCTCAGAAATAGCCGGAATTTCAATTTAGTTCTACTGATCAGAATCATGGCATTTTCCCTGTTGCTTTACTTTCAAATTCAATGCACCTTTTTTCAGTATTCTGCCCCTTCCTCAGATTAAACCATTTATTTTGTCTGTTGGAAATACACAGAGCTTGCTCACAATATAGACACATACATATTTGGCTGTTGTTATTTTGGGCTATGTATTTTTTGTGCCATTTTATGCAAGACTATCATAAATGGTAAATAAATTCAGGTGTTCAAGTTTATTGGCTTTGAATGTGGAAAATGTCGATAGATGAACGAAACTAAGCTAATAATTCTGTATCTTTTGGACTTTGAGCATAAGTTTGGATTTTGCTAAAGACTTGTGATTAGTATCTTTTTATAAAAAAGACAATGTCTAAACAGGGCACTGTTTATTTGTCTGGAAACTCACTGCCTGCTATTTAGTGATTCTCTGATGTAACTGCGAGCCATATTTGTACTGAAGCTTACAGGGTGCATTTAGAGGATATATGATCAAGGGAAGTAATTGAATCAAACCTAGAAACGTTGCCATATAAATTCCTTCAGCTGCGTCATGAGTAGCAAGTGTATATGATGATGTATTAATAAGTAATAAGCCACAATGATGTACATGAGCGACTGTATTTCTCAAAATACAAAAAAAAAAAAACAGTTTAAAAAAGAGAGCTTACGACCGTTTGCAAAACGGTCCTCATTAGCCAACTGAATAAATACAGTATTTCTTAAGAAGACAATTGACGAATTTTTTTGAACAGCCCGAAAACCATCGAACAATGATGTATATACACATATATCCGAAATCCTACATCTATAATGATGACTCCATAAGTTTAGTTCAGTATTTTCTCTGTGTCCAATATTCATTGCTTCGTCGTCGGAGAATGATACAAGTCCTGTGAAGATTCCTCGAATAATGAAGGCCAGGAACAAAACAAATCGAGGTATTCTCCAAAGAGGGTCCAGGAGGGAGGCAAAGGTCGTCAGAAAATTCGAAGGCAATACTTCTCGTAGGGCGTCTAGACCCTTGAAGAATGGCACCTTACCATTTTTTGTACCTGGCATTTCTTTGCCACTCGAGGAATCGCCTCAGTACTTCTGTCATTCTCCGGCGATGAGGAAATGAACACAGGTCAAATACTTGCAGATCGAAGTAACTAACAGAGAGAAAAAATACTGATTAGGGAGATTGAAGAGACTTGATGCAAATTAAACTCAGCTGATCCAGTGTGGCGTTTAAGAAGGTGACCGGCTTGAAAACGATATATATATATATATATATATATATATATATATATATATATATACGTATGTATGTATGTATGTATGTATATATATATATATATGTATGTATGTATGTGTATATATATACATATATATATATATATATATATATATATATATATATATATATATATATATATATATATATAATGTACATATTAAGGTATCGCAATGGCTGTAGAGAAAAAAAATATTTGATGGCTGTAGAGGGGAAAAAAAAAGAATTATAGTCATTGTCGCATCATACTTTACCGTTCAGTTGCAGATGCCCGAACGTGCGGAAAGCTTTCAAATATCTGTTGCTTCAGACAGGTGCTCAACAGAAGGCTCACCAGCAGAACGTTGAACCACCCCATAACACTGCAATACTTTATTCGTCATGAAAGGACTCTCGTGATTACTGGACATTTTGAAGCCCTGCCTTGCTATTGCCTCTTTCATATAATTTTCCCAGTGCTTCCAAGGTCTTCTCTCACTCAGTTTACTAACACTTTCGAATTATACACATTAGCCAACATGTATTCCTCAGTTTTTTCCACATGACCAAACTACATCAAAACACTTTCTTCTTTCCTTCCATCCAGTTTTTACCTTTTTGCCGCTTTCCCACTCTCCTTGCCTTTTCTTACTATCTACGAAAACATTGTTCTAAATAATCTATTTCTTTGCCACTGCTATTCAGCATCCACTATGCTAGAAACCTGACATGATCTCTATAATTACTATCTTATACTCAGTTTCTGGGTTAAGAGCCAGTCTTATCTCATCTTTAGCTCACCTAGTTTCTCTTTGCTTTCAGCGCATTGAACACGACATGCCTCAAATCAAATGGTTTATCAACCTTCTGTTTCCAGTTCCAGTACCTCTGTGTATTATGTTGTTCACCAGTGCCTCTTGCCTCCGCCTCCTCAAAACTAGACATCTCATATTTGCCAGCAGCATGCTAGCTTTATCATTCCTCAGTGAATGTTACTTGATGATGTTGCTGTGAATGAGACGATAGATAACTTCATTGTAACACATAAACGTTTAATTTCATCTTGAAGGCCTAGCTGTGGGGAAAAGTAGCTAATTGAATTGTTTTTTATTTTTTTATGAAAATATGTCATCTGGATGACTTTCATGATAAACCTTCACCATTCCATAAAACGACGGACGGATGAGAGGGAGAGGAAGTGCGGTATATTTTTCCTGTGTTCAATACATCATGATTCTAGCTAGATATATTTTCTGTATTTATCAGTGTAACATAAAATCGTTCGGAAACTAATAGAAATATATAAATGGTTTGCCACATTAGCGTACATTTAATCGATATTTATGTGTCATCGAACCAACAAGTATACGTTGACATTCATTAACACGTAATTTTGTTTCAGTCTTAACGGCACAGGTACCATAGTAAGACAGGTGTTGCTGAACCGTTTAACCCAAAGCTTTATAAAGTAAGAGACTTAGTAACTAGACTTTATCTCTTCAAGAATACTTTATAGACAGAAAGGATAAACTCTCATGCAAACACTTCATGTTTAGCTCATTGAATTTATTCTTGTCGTTTCTGATATCAGAGATATACTGGGTTTTCACACACACACACACACACACATACACTTCACTTATTACCAGATTATCTAGAGATATTCCTAACTCCGTCTTATGGCTCACCACTCACAGCATGCGAGTAATTTTACAAGTAGCAGCTTGTAGTCTTTTCCTCAGCGATAGATCAGTATATCTCACTTATAGTTACGGCGCTAATTACGTCTAGAAATTCATTCGGGTTTATCCGCTAGTAAGAATCTAGAATATTGTTATACCTGAAAGAAGGCTCTACTCTCTCTCTCTCTCTCTCTCTCTCTCTCTCTCTCTCTCTCTCTCTCTCAACAGCAAAAAAGTCACACACACACACACACACATGACGAGAGTCTGAAAGCTATAAATAAAATACGAATAAAAGAAAGCACGATATAAATAACAGTTATGTAATGCACTGAGTGACCTCTAAAAGAACCACAATCACAATAATACCTTATAATCCACGTGTACATGTGTACATTTATTGTCTTTCTGAAAAAAAAGATATATACAGAAGTGAGTTGAGTACAAAAGTATTCGTGGCTGAATCCTATTAACGCTGCGGCAACTCAGATTTTGTTACCTAAATTATTTCTCTTCACGAAACGGGTTCAAGAGCCACACACCTCTGTCAAGTTTCCTAACAAGATACAAATGGTCGAGTTTCCTAACAAGGTACGAATGGGGGCTACCACAGTTCAACAATAGAAGCAGATTAGTTCTCCGTCAGTGAAACTGAATCCATAGTTCGATTACGTACAGGAAGAACAGTGTACCTCGAACATCAGGCGGACACTAAATAAAGATATGCCAGAATTCTTCCTTAAGCTCAAACTCATGTTATTCTTTGTACAAAAAGGCACAACATGAAGAGTAGTATCCTTTCTCGTTACATCAATCAGAATAGCTATGAGTTATCACACCCAGCTGTTATCATTATCAATGAAGCACAGTCCTGTCATATGGGTAATAAATTGGACATGAATGTCATTTCGGGTGGAATTCTCTTTCAGCGAAAAGTATCTTTGTACAATAGCTAGCTCTTCGTTGGGCGAGTCGGTAGAGCTGTGGACTGGAACTCGCCAGGCCCGAGTTCGAGTCTCCAGCCGGCTGATGAAGAGTTAGAGGAATTTGTTTCTGGTGATAGAAATTCATTTCTCGCTATAATGTGGTTCGGATTCCACAATAAGCTGTAGGTCCCGTTGCTAGGTAACCAATTGGTTCTTAGCCACGTAAAATAAGTCTAATCCTTCGGGCTAGCCCTCTCTAGGAGATCTGTTAATCAGCTCAGTGGTCTGGTTAAACTAAGGTATACTTGAACAATAGCTACAGCGCTTTTGTCTTAGTATTTAACGAATATTTCTGTGACATGGATTCAAACAAATATATGGCCATTTACGATGGCGAGAAAACTTCCAATAATAATAATAATAATAATAATAATAATAATAATAATAATAATAATAAACAATTGTGCAAGAAGATGATTCTAGAACATATGTCAAAGGCGGACTCTGACTTTGCCGGAGGTTTAGGCAGTGTGTTCAGAAATCAATTGCCTCGTCTCCTTTACTCACTTATGGCTTCTAATTTCAAGTGGTGATATCTATTATTTATCTGTAACCAAAAATAATTTCCTCCTGAACCTGAGATTAACTTGGCATGAGACAAAAGTTATCAGTTACTTGCCAGATGTTAGGCGAAAAAGTTTGCCAACCTGTGACTGGCTGTTGAAATTGTCGGTCATTGTATTGCATGAACAGTCGTCCAGTGTAGTCGGTGAGTCAAATTTGAACTGAAACAGAGGCACTACAGTATTTTCATCAGTGAAAGCCGCGTCCAAGACCTTTATTCGGACAGCCCCTTTATCATTCCTTGTCGTTCCAGATACAAAGGTCCGTTCCTTCTGTGGGGAGGTCTCATGCTTTGCTTTTCACACTCTGAGAGTGTCTCATCAAACTAGGGTGGCCATTTCCAAATTCCCAAAAAGAAGGACAATTTTTTTTTTTTTTTTTTTGGCCAACACCAATTTTTAACCTAAATTAAACATGATTATTGAGGAGTTGAAATACAAAATGTTGTATAATGTATATGGACAGTATATGGATATATATATATATATATATATATATATATATATATATATATATATATATATATATATATATATATAACTTGACTTGAGTGTTTAAATGTCAAATAGTGTATGAATAAAGAGACACAGAATGAATTAATATTTGATTTTATTCATTGATGGAGTCAATCTAGTACATAACTGTGTAAACTGGCCTTTATACAAGTACACTATATAAAATTATTAGCCTAATGAAAAAAAAATCAGTGGTTATTTTGACCATCAGTTCTCACTGTTAGTATATGTATTTGTATTTATTTATATTTTTAGTATTAATATATATATATATATATATATATATATATATATATATATATATATATATATATATATATATATATATATATTTTAGACTGACCCAAAAAGCAGGACAAATTAGCGTCCTTCTTAAGGTGAAGCAGGACAGAGGACAGAATGCTCAAAAACAGGACTGTCCTTCCTAAAGCAGGACGTCTGGCCACCCTACATCAAACCCGTTTGATGCTGTCTACTTGCTCTGAGAAAAAAGAGCCGACAGCATCCCCAGCAAGCGACAGCTTTTTCCTCCTCGGCAAATTGGATGAAGAACAGTGTAACTTGACTGTTTTATACAAGCGGTTTAATTTCCACACCATTTTGAAGTGACAGGGTTAATCATATTGTCCTAAAAACCTTAACCGAGTATGGGGCTGGAACCCATTTGCTGTGAGATGCGTTAACTGCATCCAGCTCTCGAGGCAACGGAACCAGTAAGTCAGCCATGACGCCATCTCCCATGATTAATTATTGTGATATATTGTTTCATTTGATCATCATTAATGTAACACCTCCTATAAACAAGATTAATTCGCTCAAATGTAATGGAAACCAGTAACATGCCTGTATGTTCATGAAATAGAAGCGTTCGCCGTTCACCTTCAAACTGCTTCCCCAAGCGTCTTGCTTTCTGCGATTGTGGGGTTGGAAACGAGGACAGCTTTCTTGCTCGAATGTTTTCAGTGAGACCTCCTTCCGTGTGTACAGTAGACTGAAGACGGAGCACTAGAACACAACCAGGCGCTTTCGTGGGACCTGCAAATGTGAGTGGAGAGAGAGAGAGAGAGAGAGAGAGAGAGAGAGAGAGAAAGACGAGAATAATTCACGTGAGCAGCCGCTTGCGGTAACAAAATATGAATTCCCGCCCGCGCTATCATTTACTTGGGAAGTAATTGGTATATTGTTTTTCTTATTAAATTGTTACAGTCTATATTATTTCTACATTAAATGGAGAACAGTTCATTGTAAATTGTTACTCCGCTTAGAGTAAAACTGAGCCGCACACATACTGAAGGAGATTCACAGAGAAAATCGTGATCGATTAAAGGCTATGTACCGTTTCTTACGAAACTCTGGTGGCAATGCATCACCACCCGGTGATTTACTGCTCATGTATTTTGCGACAGAATAAATGGCATTTAATGATGGGTCCTCATAATCTCGCATTTTCTTCTTCCAGTGTCACTTTCAGTACTAAACCATCATACTCGCAAGCAGCGTCAACCTCTAAGATATCAGATTTTCCTATTCCTCTTTTGTGTAATGTCAACGTCCACACTTAAAGGAAGTTCTCCAATCATCCATTTGCTTTATTTCTAGGTAGTAGCATTTCACTCCTCTTCCCTGGGTTTTGGCAGCGTAACTTTCATCCTGTTTGAATTCCTAGGCCTCTGTTTTATTTTTTTTTTTTGTAAGCTCTTTAAAGACTGCGGCCAGAGAAGTATCACAAACTAAAACTCACACTCACCGCCTGATGATCAGAAGGAGACTGTTCTAATTTCCTCCGGCTTTCGTTATTTGAAAATCAAGTCTTAGTTTCTTCAGCTGATCCGGGATTTCTCATTTTTTCTTTCTATGATTTCTAAGCCCTCCGAGAGACTTGCACCAAGTGTCATCACTTCATGTTGCAGGAATTGTTGCCTCATCCGATATTTAACTGACCAAATTAGAAGGACATATTAGGTAGGAATTATTTTCGGAACCACTTCTTCCAGTGATGGTATAATGGAAGTCTCCAGCCATTCTTAAGTTGCTCTGTTACCTCTAAGGTCACACAATTATTATTATTATTATTATTATTATTATTATTATTATTATTATTCAGAAGATGAACCCTATCCATATGGAACTACCGCACAGGGACCACTGACTTGAAATTCAAGCTTCCAAAGAATATGGTGTTCATTAGGAAGGAGTAAGAGGAAAAAGATAAGTATACCTTAGTTTAACCAGACCACTGAGCTGATTAACAGCTCTCCTAGAGAGGGCTGGCCCGAAGAATTAGACTTATTTTACGTGGCTGAGAACCAATTGGTTACTTAGCAACAGGACCTACAGCTTATTGTGGAATCCGAACCACATTATAGCGAGAAATGAATTTGTCACCAGAAATGATTCCTCTAACTCTTCATTGTAGCCAGGGACTCGAACTCGGGCCTAGCGAGTGCTAGCCCTCAACTCTACCGACTCGCCCAACGAAGAGCTAGGAGTAATAGGAGGTAGAGGGAAAAGCAAAGAGAAATCTCCTTTATTAAAAAAGAA
>NC_089776.1:3645865-3685865 GCF_040412425.1 Macrobrachium rosenbergii
CACAGACTGTTGTCTAAAAAAATCTCTTACACTTCCTCCATTTTTTTATGGCGTGAGATCCCTGGAAAAACGCTAAAATAGAATCTAACGAAAATAATGTCAGAACGGGGCAGAGAAAGGCAAGGTCAGACCTGGGTAAATAACAAAAAATAATACAGGTGACAAGAACCGTGATGTTTCCCAGGACACAGATATAAATCAAAGATGGACCTTCCATTTACCCAGATAATAATGGGGACTATTTGATGCCAAATTTTGTTGACACTTTTTCCTGCAACTGAGATATGTCATACAGTTTAAATGAGATATTTCCTTTAGTAATATTATATATATATATATATATATATATATATATATATATATATATATATATATATATATATATATATATATATATATATATATATATATATGTGTGTGACTGGTGTGTGTTTGTGTGTGTGTGTGTCAAAGAAATGAGATGTTGCTCTTTGTGAGACACAAGGAATGAGATGTTGCTCAGTTGTAAACAAAAAGGACTGGAGGCATCTCAGTACATAAAACAGTGTATTGGTCGACGTTTCATTGACTTACTCTCCAGTCGCATTTTCAAGTGGCTGAAACAATTTTAGACACTTTAATAGTTAACTTCAACATTTAGAAACATTCATATAAATTTTACTGCAAAACCTAAAACACAGGAAATCAATAGAAAGTATGAGATAAAAGACAAATAAGAAAACAGATTCAACATGAAACTACACACAAGAACCCACCCCAGCAGTGGAAACGAGAAGACTGAAGGAGAACATTTTAAAAACAATGACAGAATGTCTGTAAAACCTCTAAATAGGCTACAAACAATTGTGTAGATGACACCTGGGTATTTAGAGTTGGAACTTTCTTTTTTATTAAAAGAGATTCTAAAATGTTCAGGTCAATTTCATTGTTAACTCTTCCAACAACTTTGAAGTCTTTATATTTTATGTAGTTTTTTTTATATGTATATTTTGTAGTGATTTCTTATGTTGGAATGTTCAGGGTTGGACAGCAGCCTACTGCCTTGAAAATGCGACTGGAAATTAAGTCGTGAAACGTCGACCGATAAACTGTTTTATGAACAAGATGCCTGTCCTTTGCTTCACCTTATATATATATTATATATATATATATATATATATATATATATATATATATATATATATATATAATATTGTTTATACACTAGTTGACCAACCTGGCGCTGCCTGGGGAAACTCTGAAGGACTCAGAAAATTTTCCTGCATTCCCTTTAAATTGTTTTGTCTTGTAAAGTATGTGCACTATCATTGAAAATGCCTTTCTTTCCTGTGATTAATAATTCTGTCTTGAATTCATTGCTTAAAATAAGCACACACATATATGTATTATATATATATATATATATATATATATATATATATATATATATATATATATATATATATATATACATATATATGGTAAGGGGGTGCCTAGCTGACCAACTTGGCGCTGCCAAAACTTTGAATGACAATGTAAATCTTTGAATGAACAGGGTACGTGTGGGGAGGGAACAGGGATATGGGAGGGGGTAGGGGAGGAACAGGGATATGGGAGGGGAATGGGAGGGAACAGGGATAGGGGAAGGGGAGGGGAGGGAACAGGGATGGCAGAAGTGGAAGGGGAAAGGGAGGGAGAAGGAAGAGGGTGAGAGGTTTGTGGTGATGGTCAGATTGACATTACTTTTTTCATGCGAACGTTCACCCTTTGAACTGACAGGCTTTAATGTGGTGAATGTCCTTTTATCCAGGTAGTACTGTGCTGTCTGTCCCTTTTATCCACGTAATATATGATAACTGTCCCTTTTATCCAGAAATTATTATGGTAATTGTCCCTTTTATCCAGGTAATATATGATGACTGTCCCTTTTATCCAGAAATTATTATGGTAATTGTCCCTTTTATCCAGAAATGGAAGCTGGGAGGATCAATGGGAAATTAGCACTGAGAGGAGGAAGATGGGGCTAGATTTGCCGCGTCTCTATAAAAGTCACCTAAGAAGATGTCCTGTTCTTTATTATTAACTCTCCCATTATGTACTTTAGTGATATCTTCATTTACAGAACTAGAATAACTTTCGCCTATGCACAGAACTTCCTATAAAATTAACATTTATTGAATATGTCAGTTCAGAAATTCTTTGGTAAAAATTCTGTTCACTCTTTCGTCCAATGTTAAGGATAATATTTTACTATTCTTACTCAAATAATATATATATAATATGTATATATATATATATATATATATATATATATATATATATATATATATATATATATATATATATATATATATATATATATATATATATACAGGAAAGTACAATAAACAACGGATGAACGGCAAAATCATTTCTTCAAAACAAATTGTATCAGTTCAGCTCAATATTGTAGCCTGTTAGTGGGAGTGAACATGAAACTGCCCAGTTGATTTGATCGTTTGAAAATTGCAGCGGATATTCGCGTGGACGTTCCGTTGAGCAAACACAATGGATGATTTAGACGCTCTTGCGAAGATCGAGGTTCTCCTTTCACGTCGGATCTTCCCGTGGTTTCCGGGATTCCTCGTCGACAATAGGAGCTGGTATTCGCTATTTTCTTTTTATTGCGGAATGTCAAGTATTCCTAAGTAGTTATTATTTTAGAATATGTACACTATTGTAGCAATAGCCCTTTACTCACGAGCTATTGAAAAGTGAATAAGTGTACAAAATTGTTATATTTGCTAGACAAGAGCAAAAAATTATCGGTGTGTTATGCTTTCACTAAAATAAAAACGTCTCTGAAGTAAGCTAACTGTAAATCTTGGGTTTTTTTAATCTTGATAAATTATTAGTTCGCTCTGAGGAGATGATCACCAAAAACGTAAGTTGTTGTAGCAATACTAAATTGTTTCCATTGATGAGTCTTGTGTAGTAACAGCTCTTCGTTGGGAAAGTCGGTAGAACTGTGGACTGGCACTCGCCAGGCCTGAGTTCGAGTCTCCGGCCGGCTGGTGAAGAGTTAGAGGAATTTATTTCTGGTGATAGAAATTCATTTCTCGCTATAATGTGGTTCGGCTTCCACAATAAGCTGTAGGTCCCGTTGCTAAGTAACCAATTCTTAGCCACGTTAAATAACTCTAATCCTTCGGGCCGGCCCTAGGAGAGCTGTTAATCAGCTCAGTGGTCTGGTTAAACTAAGGTATACTTAACTTTTCTGAAGTAAACTAACTGTAAATCTTGGGGATTTTTAATCTTGATAAATTGTTCGTTCGCCCTGAGGAGATGATCACCAAAAACGTAAGTTGTTGTAGTAATACTAAATTGTTTCCATTGATGAGTCTTGTGTAGTAACGCTGACGTTCTAACACATAGGCAGTTCCCTCCTAACGCAACGCTCGTGTGATATGGGAGGCTTATGTAGAAACACCCAGCCCAAGAGGTCGTTAGCGCCCCCGCTACGACGTGAGTTGGAAAACATCAAGAACTCTGAGATACGGGAAGACTCATTTGCATTTCGGTGACACGTGTCCCGAGTGTTTAAATCTCAAAGTGAACGCTTTTCATTGTGCTGTAATAACGCTTAGAAAATTAGGGGAAAGAAAATACTGCAACACAGTTTCTTTATATTGCGTCTCTTCAGTCTTGATAAAGTTAGTCTGTCAGTCTTGATAAAGTTAGTCTGTCACACATTCGGCAAAAATAAACAAAAGCTTCCTTTACATGTAAAGTACGCACGAAACAAAGAGTCTAAGTGTCAACTGATTGTTACATATGTAGTCCAATTGCTAAGAGAAATGGAAGCAAGTCTAATGATAATGTTTGCATTGGTCAAGAGTGACACAGTCACTGTCATTTCAAAACACCTTTCAATCAAGCACAGACTTCGGCAATTATTCACTGACTCATGTCTGTTCACGTAATCTGAGAAATGTAATCATACCCATACCAATTTTTGATTCTCGTATTTAGCTTTGCGCAGACTTTTTTTTTTTTTTTTTTTTTAACAAAAGGGACCTCTTTTTCATCTCCATTACGTGACTGTCACTTAGGCTATCTTATCTACAGTGACGAGAAGGCTTGGCTTCTCCAAACCGATTGGGCTTTTACTCTATCCCTGCTATTTCCAATATACGAAATGACCGCGCATATGAAAACAATTTTCAGCTGATACAAGAATAATTCAAGGGTAATGTGTACAAAAGTTTGCAAAAATCCGACATCTCTATTTATCTCCTGAAGTAATGCATTGATGTCAGGAGGACGCGCTGAAGTTCTGGCAGTGTTCAGTGCAAAATATCACTGCAGCATTGTCATCAGGACAGGCATTATTGTGAAGGTATGTTCAGGCAATATACTGTGGCAACTAACTTACTGTGCCGTCGAGGGTCCAAAGAGGAATTCCGGGTAGACAAAATCAAGAAGCCACGGCAATTAACTATAATAAACTCCTTACATGTTCACTCACAGTTGCGCTGTGACATAACTGCACAGTATACTACACTAATAGGACAAGTTCCAACTATAACCGACCGGCAAAACGAAGAGTTAGTTTAATTTATTCTCCTGGTGATACCGCAATTCATTTCCGCCATATCTATCAGTGGTTCGACCACAACCCCGCACCACCCACCCCTGGAGTCCCGTTATTAAGTAACCAATTGGTTTGTGGAACAAGTTAAGTATACCTAAGTTTTACCAGACCACTGAAGAGCTGATTAACAGCTCTCCTCTCTGGCCAGAAGGATGGACTTATTTTACGTGGCTAAGAACCAATAGGTTACCTAGCAACGGGACCTACAGCTTATTGTGAAATCCGAACCACATTACAGCGAGAAATGAATTTCTGTCACCAGAAATAGATTCCTCTAATTCTTCATTAGCCGGCCGGAGACTCAACTCGGGCCTGCGAGTAATAATAATAACTCTAACTCGCCCAACGAGGAACTATGGATTGTGGAACAGCCTCTCTCCTTCAGAGGATGACGTGCAGCTGGAACTATTCTTCTTGCATTTTAATACATGGAGACTTCCATTTATCTATTTATTGATTCATTTGTTCTTTTTAATAAAAATAATTTCTCTTTGCCTTTCCCTTGTCCTGTCTAATTTGGTCTCCGTTGGGCAAGTCGGTCGGAGAGTTGTGGGCTAGCAACGTTAGGCCTTCAGTCTCCGAAGTGATGGCTGATGAAGAGTTAGAGGAATTTATTTCTGGTGACGGAAATTCATTTCTCGCTATAATGTGGTTCATTCCAAGTAAAAATCCCGTTGCTAAGTAACCAATTGGTTCTTAGCCACGTAAAATAAACTAATTCTTCGGGCCAGCCCTCTCTAAGAGCTGTAAATCAAGCTCTTCAGTGGTCTGGATAAACTAAGGTATACTTAACTTTTCTCTTACTCCTTCCTAATGAACACCATATTCTTTGGAGAATTTCAAGTCAGTGGTCCCTGTGCGATAGTTCCATATGGATAGTTCATCTTCTGAATAATAATAATAATAATAATAATAATAATAATAATAATAATAATAATAATAGGATGAATTGTGTGTGACCTTAGAGGTAACAGAGCAACTTAAGAATGGCTGGAGACTTCCATTGTACCATTGGAAGAAGTGGTCCCGAAAATAATTCCTACCTAATATGTCCTGTCTAATTTGGTCAATTAAATATCGGATGAGACAACAATTCCTGCAACATGAAGTGATGACACTTGGTGCAAGTCTCTCGGATGATTGCGAAATCATAGAAAGAAAAAATAGAAATCCCGGATCAGCAGAAGAAACTATGACTTGATTTTCAAATAACGGAAACCGGAGGAAATTAGTACCATCTCCTTCCGATCATCAGGCGGTGAGGGTGAGTTTTAGTTTGTGATATTTCTCTGACCGCAGTCTTTAAAGAGCTTATAAATAAATAAATAAAAAAACTGACGACCTAGGAATACAAACAGGATGAAAGTTACGCTGCCAAAACCCAGGGAAGAGGAGTGAAATGCTGCTACCTAAAAATAAAGCAAATGGATGATAGATCTCCTTCCTTAAGTGTGGACGATGACATTACACAAAAAGGAATAGGAAAATCTGATATCTTAGAGGTTGACGCTGTTTTACAAGTATGATGGTTTAGTACTTAATGAAAGTGACACTGGAAGAAGAAAATGCCAGATTATGAGGACCCATCATTAAATGCCATTTATTCTGTCAAAATACCTGAGCAGTAAATCAGCGGGTGGTGATGCATTGCCACCAGAGTTTCGTATAAACAACATACTTTAATCGATCACGATTTTCTCTGTAAATATGTGTAGTTTTACTCTAAGCGGAGTAACAATTTACAATGAACAGTTCTCCATTTAATGTAGAAGTAATATAGACTGTAACAATTCGATAAGAAACACAATATATTATACCAATTACTCTCAAGTAAATGTATAGTTATGGGCGGGAATTCATATTTCAGTTGCATGTAAGCAAACTGCTGTAGCGGCTGCTCACGTGAATTATTCACGTCTTACTTTTTCTCTCTCTCTCTCTCTCTCTCTTCTCTCTCTCTCTCTCTCTCTCTCTCTCTCTCTTTCTCAGGTCCCAGGTCCCACGAAAGCGCCTGGTTGAGTTCTAGTGCTCCGTCTTCAGTCTACTGTACACACGGAAGGAGGTCTCACTGAAAACATTCGAGCAAGAAAGCTGTCCTCGTTTCCAACCACACAATCGCAGAAAGCAAGACGCTGGGGGAAGCAGTTTGAAGGTGAACGGCGAACGCTTCTATTTCATGAACATACAGGCATGTTACTGGTTTCATAACTTTATATTTGGAGCGAATTAATCTTGTTTATAGGAGGTGTTACGTTAATGATGATCAGTTGAAACAATATATCACAATAATTAATCATGGGAGATGGCGTCATGGCTGACTTACTGGTTCCGTTGCCTCGAGAGCTGGATGCAGTTAACGCATCTCACAGCAAATGGGTTCCAGCCCCGTACTCGGTTAAGGTTTTTAGGACAATATGATTAACCCTGTCACTTCAAAATGGTGTGGAAATTAAACCGCTTGTATAAAACAGTCAAGTTACACTGTTCTTCATCCAATTTGCCGAGGAGGAAAAAAGCTGTCGCTTGCTGGGGATGCTGTCGGCTCTTTTTCTTTTCTTTTTTCCTCACAGCAAGTAGACAGCATCAAACAGGTTTGATGTAGGGTGGCCAGACGTCCTGCTTTAGGAAGGACAGTCCTGTTTTTGAGCATTCTGTCCTCTGTCCTGCTTCACCTTAAGAAGGACGCTAATTTGTCCTGCTTTTTTGGGTCAGTCTAAAATATATATATATATATATATATATATATATATATATATATATATATATATATATATATATATATATATATAATATAAAAATATAAAAATAAAATAAATACAAATACATATACTAAAACATAAATAAAAATGAGAACTGATGGTCAAAATAACCATTGATTTTTTTTTCATTAGGCTAATAATTTTATATAGTGTACTTGTATAAAGGTCAGTTTACACAGTTATGTACTAGATTGTTCCATCACGAATAAAATTGAATATTAATTAATTTCAGTTCTTTATTCATACACTATTTGACATTTAAACACTCAAGTCAAGTTATATATATAAATATATATATATATATATATATATATATATATATATATATATATATATATATATATATATATATATATATATATTTATATATATATATATATATATATATATATATATATATATATATATATATATATATATATATATATATATATCAATATATATATATATATAATATATATATATATATATATATATATATATATATATATATATATATATATATATCCATATACTGTCCATATACATTATACAACATTTTATATTTCAACTCCTCAATAATCATGTTTAATTTAGGTTAAAAATTGGTGTTGGCAAAAAAAAAAAAAAAAAAAAAAAATTGTCCTTCTTTTTGGGAATTTGGAAATGGCCACCCTAGTTTGATGAGACACTCTCAGAGTGTGAAAAGCAAAGCATGAGACACTCCCCACAGAAGGAACGGACCTTTGTATCTGGAACGACAAGGGATGATAAAGGGGCTGTCCGAATAAAGGTCTTGGGCGCGGCTTTCACTGATGAAAATACTGTAGTGCCTCTGTTTCAGTTCAAATTTGACTCACCGACTACACTGGACGACTGTTACGCAATACACGACTGACACTACAACAGCCAGTCACAGTGATTGGCAAACTTTTTCGCCCAGCATTTCGGCAACTGGCGAATTTTTGTCTCATGCCAAGTTAATCTCAGGTTTAGTGGAGGGAAATTATTTTTGGTTACAGATAAAATAATAGATATTACCACTTGAAATTAGAAGCCATAAGTGAGTAAAGGAGACGAGGCAATTGATTTCTGAACACACTGCCTAAACCTCCGGCAAAGTCAGAGTCCGGCTTTGACATATGTTCTAGAATCATCTTCTTGCATGATATTATTATTATTATTATTATTATTATTATTATTATTATTATTATTATTATTATTATTGGAAGCTTTTCTCAACCATCCTAAAATGGCCGGTTATATTTGTTGGAATCCCACGTCACAGAAATATTTCTCGTTAAATACTAAGGACAAAAGCGCCGTAGCTATTGTACAAGTGTACCTTAGTTTAACCAGACCACTGAGCTGATTAACAGCTCTCCTAGAGAGGGCTGGCCCGAAGGATTAGACTTATTTTACGTGGCTAAGAACCAATTGGTTACTTAGCAACGGGACCTACAGCTTATTGTGGAATCCGAACCACATTATAGCGAGAAATGAATTTCTATCACCAGAAACAAATTCCTCTAACTCTTCATCAGCCAGCTGGAGACTCGAACTCGGGCCTGGCGAGTTCCAATGTCCAATTTATTACCCATATGACAGGACTGTGCTTCATTGATAATGATATCAGCTGGGTGTGATAACTCATAGCTATTGTGATGTAACGAGAAAGGATACTACTTCTCATGCTGTGGTAAAGCCCTTTGTTGGCCGAATCGCTTGAGCTTCAGACTGTCACTCGATGGGCCGGAGTTCAATTCCCGCGGCCGGCTGATGAAGAGTTAGAGGAATGTATTTCTGGTGATAGAAATTCATTTCTCGCTATAATGTGGTTCGGATTCCACAATAAGCTGTAGGTCCCGTTGCTAAGTAACCAATTGGTTCTTAGCCACGTAAAATAAGTCTAATCCTTCGGGCCAGCCCTCTCTAGGAGAGCTGTTAATCAGCTCAGTGGTCTGGTAAAACTAAGGTATACTTACTTTTCATGCTGTGGTTTTTTTATACAAAGAATAACATGAGTTTGAGCTTAAAGAAGAATTCTGGCATATCTTTATTTAGTGTCCGCCTGATGTTCGAGGTACACTGTTCTTCCTGTACGTAATCGAACTATGGTTTCAGTTTCACTGAGGGAGAACTTCTGATTCTATTGTTGAACTGTGGCAGCCCCCATTCGTACCTTGTTAGGAAACTTGACCATTTGTATCTTGTTAGGAAACTTGACAGAGGTGTGTGGCTCTTGAACCCGTTTCGTGAAGAGAAATGATTTAGGTAACAAAATCTGAGTTGCCGCAGCGTTAATAGGATTCATCCACGAATATTTTTGTACTCAACTAACTTCTGAATATATCTTTTTTTTTCAGAAAGACAATAAATGTACACATGTACACGTGGATTATAAGGTATTATTGTGATTGTGGTTCTTTTAGAGGTCAATCAGTGCATTACATAACTGTTATTCATATCGCGTTTTCTTTGATTCGTATTTTATTTTTAGCTTTCAGACTCTCGTCATGGCGTGTGTGTGTGTGTGACTTTTTTGCTGTCGTGTATCTGTATGCATGAGAGAGAGAGAGAGAGAGAGAGAGAGAGAGAGAGAGAGAGAGAGAGAGAGAGAGAGAGAGAGAGTAGTGTCTTCTTTTCTTAGGTATGGTAACAACTTTCTAGGATTCTGATTAGCGGGATAAACCCGAATGAATTTCTAGACGTAATTAGCACCGTAACTCTAAGTGAGATTTACTGATCTATCGCTGAGGAAAGACTATGACTACTACCGCTACTTAAATTACTCGCATGCTGTGAGTGGTGAGCCATAAGACGGAGTTAGGAATATCTCTAAATAATCTGGTAATAAATGAAGTGTATATGTGTGTGTGTGTGTGTGTGTGAAAACCCAGTATATTTCTGATATCAAAAACGATAAGAATAACTTCAAGAGCTAAAATGCGAAGGCTTTAAAAGGAGAGTTTATCCTTTTCTGGTTCATAGGGGCATTCTTGAAGAGATAAAGTCTAGTTTACTAAGTCCTTTACTTTATAAAGCTTTGGTTGAACGGTTCAGCAACACCTGTATTACTGTGGTACCTGTGCCGTTAAGACTGAAACAAAATTTACGTGTTAATGAAATATCAAATGTATAATTTTTGCTGTTCGATGACAGACATAAATATCGATTAAATGTGTATCATTAATGTAAAACCATTTATATATTTCTATTAGTTTTCCAAATGATTTTTTATGTTACTCTGATAAATACAGAGAAGCGGTCTAGCTTGTAACTACGACATTAATACAGGAAAAATATACCGTATTTCCTCTCCCTCTCATCCGTCCGTCGTTTTATGGAATGGTGAAGGTTTATCATGAAAGTCATCCAGATGACATATTTTCATTAAAAAAAAATAAAAGAAAAAATGGTTATTTCTTTTCCCCTGTCATGTATTAGGCTTCAAGATGAAATTAAACGTTTATGTGTTGGCCAATGAAGTTATCTATCGTCTTGCATCTCACAGCTAACAACATCATGCATTTGATTACTGAGGAGTCGTGGATAGAGTGCTGAATGATGCGGTGCTGAGTGCTGAATAGCGAGGATGAATCGCAGAAGTTTGCGGAGGAGTCAGAGGAGTGTGCAAGAGGAGGAATTTGAGAATAAATGTGAGCATGAATAAGGACAGAGTAAATGGAACCGGAAAAGCTAGAAGTATGAAACTCTTGATTTGCACAGGCATGTTGCAATGAATATAACAATTGAAAAGCAAGCAAAGCAGGAAATGTAACAGGGTGTGAGCTGAAAGATGAGACAAAGACTTGGAGGGCCCACCTCCAACCTCGAAATATAAGACAGTATTGTTGAGACCAGTATCACATATTTTCTGTACAGAAGTGAGGTGTGGATGTTGAATAGCAGTGGCAAAGAAATAGATTGACGCTGTAGAAATGGGCTGTTTTTGTAGATAGAAAGAAAAGGCAAGGAGAGTGGGAAAGCGGCAAAAAGGTAAAAACTGGATGGAAGGAAAGAAGAAATTGTTTTGATGTAGTTTGGTCATGTGGAAAAAACTGAGGAATAATTGTTGGCTAATGTGTATAATTCGAAAGTGTTAGTAGACTGAGTGAGAGGAGACCTTGGAAGCACTGGGAAAATTATATGAAAGAGGCAATACCAAGGCAGGGCTTCAATGTCCAGTAATCACGAGAGTCCTTTCATGACAAATAAAAGTAGTAGTGCAGTGTTATGGGGTGGTTCAACATTCTGTTGAGCAACTGAATGAAGCAACATATTTTTAAAATCTTTCTGCACGTTAGGTCATCTGCAATTGAGCGGTAAAGTATGATACGACAATGACTATAATTCTTTTTTTTCCTTTACAGCCATCAAATATTTTTTTTCTCTACAGCCATTGCGATACCTTAATATGTACTATATATATATATATATATATATATATATATATATATATATATATATATATATATATATATATATATATATATATATATATATATATATATATTATAATCATTTTTTGTGAAAATAAGAGACTGTAGGTCTGACTGGATTCATTTATCACACATTACTTGGAGATGAAAAATAAGAGATCAGGTATAGGTCCTGACCGGTTTCGACTTATTTCCAGTGTGTGTGAATACATACATATATATATATATATATATATATATATATATATATATATATATATATATATATATATATATATATATATATATATATATATATATATATATATATATATATTTTCAAGCCAGGTCATTTTCTTAAACGCCACACTGGATCAGCTGAGTTTAATTTGCATCAAGTCTCTTCAATCTCCCTAATCAGTATTTTTTCTCTCTGTTAGTTATTTCGATCTGCAAATATTTGTCCTGTGTTCATTACCTCATCGTCGGAGAATGACAGAAGTACTGAGGCGATTCCTCGAGTGGCAAAGAAATGCCAGGTACAAAAAATGGCAAGGTGCCATTCTTCAAGGGTCTAGACGCCCTACGAGAAGTATTTCCTTCGAATTTTCCGACGACCTTTGCCTCCCTCCTGGACCCTCTTTGGAGAATACCTCGATTTTTTTGTTCCTGGCCTTCAATATTCGAGGAATCTTCACAGGACTTGTATCATTCTCCGACGACGAAGCAATGAATATTGGACACAGAGAAAATACTGAACTAAACTTATGGAGTAATCATTATAGATGTAGGATTTCGGATATATGTGTATTACATCATTGTTCGATGGTTTTCTAGGGTGTTCAAAAAAAATTCGTCAATTGTCTTCTTAAGAAATACTTGTATTTTTATTCAGTTGGCTAATGAGGACCGTTTTGCAAACGGTCGTAAGCTTTTTAACTTTTTTTTTTTTGTATTTTGAGAAATTCAGTCGCTCATGTACATCATTGTGGCTTTTTACTTATTAATACATCATCATATACACTTACTACTCATGACGCAGCTGAAGAAATTTATATGGCAACGTTTCTAGGTTTGATTCAATTACTTCCCTTGATCATATATCCTCTAAATGCACCCTGTAAGCTTCAGTACAAATATGGCTCGCAGTTACATCAGAGAATCACTAAATAGAAGGCAATGAGTTTCCAGACAAATAAACAGTACCCTCTTTAGACACTGTCTTTTTTTATAAAAAGATACTAATCACAAGTCTTTAGCAAAATCCAAACTTATGCTCAAAGTCCAAAAGATACAGAATTATTAGCTTAGTTTCGTTCATCTATCGACATTTTCCACATTCAAAGCCAATAAACTTGAACACCTGAATTTATTTACCATTTATGATAGTCTTGCATAAAATGGCACAAAAAATACATAGCCCAAAATAACAACAGCCAAATATGTATGTGTCTCTATTGTGAGCAAGCTCTGTGTATTTCCAACAGACAAAATAAATGGTTTAATCTGAGGAAGGGGCAGAATACTGAAAAAAGGTGCATTGAATTTGAAAGTAAAGCAACAGGGAAAATGCCATGATTCTGATCAGTAAAACTAAATTGAAATTCCAGCTATTTCTGAGCGGAGAAAATTAATGGCCTATATACCTTTCAGGCAATTGTGCTCGATGGGTCAATTATAGTAGATGAGTATGAACCCAAATTGTTTTGTTAGAAAAGTGACATTTCAAAACCATTCATTGCTCAGCACTGACTATTATTAGGAAAGAAGCAAAAACAATGTAGAACTGCAAATATTTCTGAAGGTTTCTGATGGATACCTCGGCTTTTTCTAGTAGTATGCTTTTCTCTTGGCGTTTTAAAAGAACAGAAAAATATGTTTTCCATGATTCTAACATGTAACATTTACAAGAAATTACATCCATGTATGAAATTCGTATTTCATAGGACATTTCTTTCTGGGACTGATGGTGTAAACTTTCAATAAGCTTCCAAGCATTGCTGCCGAACCCAAGTTTATCCACCAGGTTCGGCAGCCAATCTTATCTTTATCTGAATCAAAAATTGTAGAAGTATCATGGGGATGGACGTCTCCTGACTTGTCTTTGTATTGTCTTGAAGTTGAAGGCTGCTGGATTTTAAACTGAAGAAGGTAGGGTTGACTAGCCGCAATAAAAAAAAACTAATGGGGTGGCTAGTCCTCCGGAAATTTGGGAACTAAAGAATACCTGGATATTCATTGTCAGAAATACTCTGATCGTTTACCTGGCCACTTAATCCAGTCCCTGACCACACAAAAAAGATGTTCAATAAAAAAGATGTTCAATATTTTGTGTGTGTGTATATATATATATATATATATATATATATATATATATATATATATATATATATATATATATATATATATATATATATATATATATATATATATATATATATGATTAGATGGGTCTAAATTGCTCAGGGTGATTCACAGTCTGGTGCATGCATCCTTAGAGACATTAGAGATCTGTAGGCAGACCAGTTGTCACTCATAGTAATACTGCCATGCTTAATATGTTTCTCAATAAACAACAATAAAGTACCTCCATCCTGCTTATGATCAAATGGTTTTACCATAAACAGCTTTGTAGACTCCTTCTCAATGCCATCAAACTCCTAAACATCACTATGAGGCATTCCTCATTCGAATTTACGTTACAAAAATGCAATTTGCCTATTTCAACAGCAATACTAGGGCCATGAATAGGTTCTTGATTAGTAAAAGCATATTCAGTCACCACTGAGCATAAGCTTCTTCAGGCTCCACTAGTTTTTGAGGAAATCTCAAGACACTTAATTACAGTATGTTGGTGCCTATGCTTACTTAATAACTGATTTACACAAAATCAATTTCCACGCTGGAAAGTGTGAACCTTCAAGGTAAATTCACTTGTAAAGATAAGTCATACATAGGCTGCCCAGAGTACACTGATTTATTATCATGATCTAACCTGCTTTTAGTACAGCGTAGGAATGTAATAATGCTTACATTAAGGATGCTTAGAGCAACACTGACTACATGGTTCTGGTGATGTCAGTGACTCACACATCATCTACATATAGATGACAATGTCATTGCCTTTGCTACTGATGAAGAAGCCTCCCGCCTACAGCATGCCTTGAAGAGGAACTCTAGCCTAAACTTCACTATTGAATATGATGTCAAAGGCCGACTGCCCTTCTTGGATGGAAATGTGGAGAAGAAAGGAGGCAGGTACAGTACCATCGCATACCAAAAGGCAACTAATGTAACTAAAGTGGATAGGTGCCTTAACGCTGGTAGGGGGTGCTCTGACACTTACAAAGACCCTGTGGTAGCCGCGTACGTGAGATGTGCAATTATGCACTGTTTCATGTGGAAAGCTACTCATACAGAGCTCGAACATGTTAGGCAGCTCCTAACTAATAATGGATATAACAGCAATCTAATGGAAGGTTGCATACGGAAACAGTTGGATGTGTATTTAAGCACACCAGTGATGACGCCTACCCCACCGAAAAACATCATACTGTATTACAAAGCTGAGTATCACAGCTAGTTCAGTGATGAGGTCAGGGCCATAAAGAGAATAATTGATGGTGGTGCAACACCTTTGAACCCTGATGAGAGTATTTCCTTACATGTATACTGCCACCAGAACCTTAGTAAGCACACCTGTAATGCGAAATACCACCACCCCCCTGTAGAGACATGGGAGTCGACCAACATAGTATACAAATTTAAATGTACCGAAGGGACATTTCAAGCACTGAGCAATTACTACATAGGTCACACCACCACCACTCTATGTGAGCGATTGCAAGCCTACCACAACCAAGGGGAAATATTTCAACATTACGTATATGACCACGACCATAAGCCAACACTAGAAAAATTATTAGGAATCACAGAGAACATGCATAAAGAAGCCCAGTTCCACAGATTGCAAATAACAGAAGCTGTGAGTATAAATCAATAATGGCCTACTTTGAATATACAGAGAAACATGGACTTCATCCTCCCTTCTTCAAGGAAACCACAGGATATCCATGAGAATCTGAAGGGAGACACGAGAGAAAAAAAACACCATGGACACAACTACTGAAGACAATCAGGGCTCGTCCGAAGGATGTGCCAGGAATGCTCCGAAGGAGTGCCATGCTGCCTCCCAGACAGCCAGCGAGAGAATGAGACCTGCCGACCAATGGAAATTCAGCACCCCAATGACGTCATGTTTGAAATTCAAATGTCGATTTAAAATCTAGTCCTTATGAAGCTACCGAGAGAGGTGGAGACACCATCCATTGACTAGAAAAAGAAACAAGCAAAAAATTAGCCAAAGTTTCTTCGGCGCAATCGAGTTTTCTGTACAGCTGCCACGGCTTATAATCAAGGCCACCGAAAATAGATCTATCTTTCGGTGGTCTCGGTGTAATGCTGTATGAGCCGCAGCCCATGAAACTTTAACTGCAGCCCGGTGGTGGCCTATCACATATCATTGCCAGAAGCATGATTATGGCCAACTTTAACCTTAAATAAAATAAAAACTGCTGAGGCTAGAGTGTTGCAATTTGGTAAGTTTGATGATTGGAGGGTGGATGATCAACATAGCAATTGCAGCCCTCTAGCCTCAGTGGTTTTTAAGATCTGAGGGCGGACAGAAAAAATGTGGAGAGATAAAAAGTGTTGATGGACAGACAAAGCCGGCACACTCGTCTTTTACAGAGAAGTAAAAGTAAATGGTAAGAATCTCGAACGATTTCTCTTATTACTAAGAAGCTTGCCAGTAGAGAAAAAGAAGTATAGACAAAATAAGATTCTTGATAAGAAGATATCACCTGCAAACAATGATTGACTTCAATATATATATATATATATATATATATATATATATATTACTAAAAGGACCTATTCAAACTGGATGGTATCTAATGGAGTTTTTATTCAAAGCTTGTAACTTTTGAATAAAAACTCCATTAAATGTGTGTAGTGTGTGTGTGTGTATATGTGTGTGTGTGTGTGTGTGTGTATAGTATATATATCAAATTACCACAAGTGAAAAATATAAGACCTGACCGTTTTCGACTTTATTTTGAAACCACTGACGAGGACTGATACAGAGTATTAGAAGTCACAAATATATATACCTCAGAACAATACTGACAAACATACACAACCGTGGTCAAGGTAAGAGTGGCCTTCAAAACTCATTTGGCTAAAAATCACAATTTCAGGGGACAATATGATAAACATATTTATACAACAGATCCACACCTGACAGGTGTCAGGGAGGCGGAGTTCTGGAAAAGTCATAAGCACTGCTACGCCCGTACTGTGTTTACAAATATGATAATCTTATTTTCATAATCTCTACGATCTACCTTATTTTTCACCTGTGGTAATGTGTGATGAATGAATCATGCAAAAGTGATTATAATTATATACACACATACACATATATATATACACATACACATATATATATATATATATATATATATATATATATATATATATATATATATATATATATATATATATATATATATATATATATATATATATATGTATATATATATATATATTATATATATATATATATATATATATATATATATATATATAATATATATATATATATATATATATATATATATATATATACATATACATATATATAATGTAATAGTCATAGGGTGACCTTTGGAAAAGACATATGATGACCTGGCAGGGCACTTTCATGTAGAAGCTGTGGTGCTGGTGGCGACCAATGAATGTCTGATGTATGCATTTGGGATCTGACGAATGCATTTGTGCTGACATTGGAAGATTGCTCAGATAGATGCTGAGAGTTATCTATTCACGTCTTAAGCGCATGGAAACAATTTGTGTTCGTTCGGTCACTGAACTCATGCAGCAGAAATGCCCAGTTCCGGTGGGGTATGTGCGTGCGTGTGTGCGATCCCCCATGATATATGACTAGAGGCATATAGACTCATGGGAGAACTCTGGTTTTGATGTTGGTGAGTGTGTTTGCCTTGTGTGTGTTTAAGGACCACCACCGTGAAAATACCTTATCTATTGGCCATAAGGAGTGAGTAACATAACTCATGAACACGTATTTTTCCAGGCTTTATATAGTGCTGCAGTGAAATCCTGTTGTGCCTCCCTGACGCATTTTTCTGTTTTGAATATGAATATTGATTTCAGATTTTAATATAATGATATTTCTTTCTACAGGAAACTCGAACATTGTCCTGGAAGGACAATTAGTGGGAAGTGGTGTTCTTACTCTTACAGACTATATGACTTGTATTGTGGTCATTACGACCTTATTATATTGCTTGATGACAAGGGCGTCATTGACTATTATGGTTTGGTGTAAAATAATATCTATACTGGTTTGAGGAACAGTATTCACTATGATAAAGTGTTCCTTTGATAGAGAGAGTGAGTCACTCCATTTCTTGACGGTAGTTTTTGCAGAGTTACTTTCGTTAAATTTGTCAGTAAAGTCTAGTTTTCTATATCAGTGTCTCATTCCAGTAGGCCTTTGTGTAAAGATAGGTTTAGAGAGAATCTCATGATAAAAAGAGAAGGGATCTGCTGATCCAGGTAAGGCCACAGCTACCAGAACAAATCTAGGAAGGTGGGATGCTAAATTCTGTTCTTAAAACAGATACATCAATAAACAGCCGGCTCTCGAACCCAGACTGGATAACAGTGGTGGCAGCGGTGTTAGACTTAGATAGATAATTAGTTAGTTAGGGATATGCTTCCGAAGAGACATATTTTAGTAATTCTGGTATTGGCATCTCAGAATAGGCTTTTGTTGCGGTCAGCGATTCAGATTAGGGAGCGGTTGTCAAGCGACTCTGACGAGTCAGTCTTTTTCTCGGGTGCTAAGTCTCTGTGTGTGTTAGTAATGCATCTTGGGGTGCAAGTTGTTATTAGGGGATTAATAGGGCGTTAACTCATATTGGGAGTGTTTAGAGACATATTAATTGGTATAATGCGAAGTAATTGCGGTATCTTGACTGCTTGTGTGCGTTAAAACACGCGAAAATATGCGCGTGAGTGTGTTATCCTTTTTTTTTCTCCCTCTCTCTCTCTCTTTCTTTGGGTGAGAGAATTCACGCGCTGTTAAGCAGAAACGCACGTAAGTGTTATCATTTTCCTATTATTGTTATTTTAATGTCAAATTGGACTTTCCATTACACCTACAACTGATTTTTTTGTGGGGGCGGTGGCTGTAGGGACACCATCGCCTGAGTGATGTATCGGTGATGTCACTAGTTACTAGTTTGGGAGGAGCGTCTTGCTTGTTTCACTGTGTGCTGGAGCAGTGCCACTGCATTTTGAGCGTGTTTTATATATTTTTAACAATCAGCAGTTCACATCGGCGTTTAGGGTTTAATAAGGGGAATATTTTATTGTTGTATTATTTCTGGGACTTTGATAATTGGGTAGGAATTTATTTGACACTTGTGAATTACTGTGTGCAAACATTTTTTATGCAAGTGTGTATACATTTCTTAATATTTTTTAACTGTTTTTTTCTCTTATTTTTATAATTACACAAGGACGTGTGTTACTTTGGGTGCATATGTGCGTGTATGTAAAGTGGGTGGGGTTGCTTAAGTTGATCTAGCAATCTCTGCCTAGCGACGGCAAAGGTGGTGGGCGTATTTTCCTTATGGTTCAGGGACCTTGGATGAGGTTAGGGGGAGTGAGGTGTTGCACTGAGGGGGAGGGACGAATTCTCTCTCTCTCTCTCTCTCTCTCTCTCTCTCTCTCTCTCTCTCTCTCTCTCTCTCACAGCTCTCTCTCTCTCTCTCTCTCTCTCTCTCTCTCTCTCTCTCTCTCTCTCTCTCTCTCTCAAACAGTCCACTATTTGTCCAAGAAAGCTTGTAACCTTTTCTGAATAAATACTCCATTAGATACCATCCAGTTTGAATGAGGTCCTTTTAGTAATTCTACTAATGCACAGAACAATTGTGTATGATAAAGTTAATATAAATGATATATATATTAATATATATATTTATATATATATATATATATATATATATATATATATATATATATATATATATATATATATATATATATATATATATATATATATATATATATATATATATATATATATATATATATATATATATATATATATATATATATATATATATTAATGTCAAAACCACTAAGTAAGCCAACTCAACGTCCAACCTGTCTTATAAAGTAAAAGAAGCATTGTTCAGACTGAGATATATATATATATATATATATATATATATATATATATATATATATATATATATATATATATATATATATATATATATATATATATATATATATATATATATATATATATGTATATAGTATGTATGTGTAAGTTCCACATACACTCTGAAATGCATTAAGCAATTTCAACCAAATTTGGTATATAAATGACTTACTGTCTCGAAAAGAACACTGTGTGGGTAAGACATCACTATCACCAAAGGACACCAAAGGGATTGGGATGGAAGGGCTTCCCTGAAACGGGGCTGGTTCTGCCCGGGGATAGACTTAGAAAGTTTATGAATTTATCATACCTAATTTCGGTATACTACATATAACCTACTATCTGTGTGGGCAAGACATCAATAGCACCAAAGAGGGTGGGGTTGGGAAGAGGCTGACAGAGAGAGAGAGAGAGAGAGAGAGAGAGAGAGAGTGTTAGGGAGAGAGAGAGAGAGAGAGAGAGAGAGAGTGAGAGTGAGAGGAGAGGAGAGAGTGAGAGAGAGGGAGAAGAAAGAGGGAAAGAGACATGGGTGGTTGGAAGAGAGAGAAAGAGGGAAAGAGACATGGATGGTTGGAAGAGAGAGAGAGGAGAGGAGAGATAAAGAAAGAGGGAGAGAGTGAGAGAAAGTAAGTGAGAGAAAGAGAAAGGAGGAGAAGAGATAAGAGAAGAGAGAGAGAGAGAGAGAGAGAGAGAGAGAGAGTTACAAGGATTAGGATGTCTCAAAGACTTATCAGTCCATCCGTGGAAACATTATGTCCTCACTTATCTCTAGGAGCAAGTTTTACTGTTCATTCACAGTGTTCTTCTAATGATTTTGTCTAGCTTTCTTTTAAACTCTTCCACACTGTTGCTGTTGACAACTTATGGTGGCAGTTTCTTTCATGTGTCACACATCTTGTACATAAAGAAGCTCCCACAATGAGATGTATTATACCTCTTCAGTTCTAGTTTCCATCCATCATTTCTTGTCTGGTTTTCGTTTAATGTGAAGAGGTTACTGTCTACTTTTGTTATGCCTTTCGGTATTTTGAATGTTTTTATTAGTTGTCCTTGCAATTGTCGTTGTTTCTAAGTCATGTATGTTCAGGCTCTCTAGTAGTCTTTGGTAACCTATTTGCCTGGTGGATGGAATTAACTTTGTGGCTCTTGCTTGTGCCCCATCTAATCTATTTATGTCCTTTCTTAGTGTTGGTGACCAAAACTGTACTGCATATTCAAGATGAGGTCTAACTATTGATTGTGTAGTGCTGAAGCATCGTTTCCTTGTTTCTGTATTTGAACTGCCTCTTTATGTATCCCATTTGTTTCTGTGCCTTCTTTTCAGCTTTTATGCATTGTTTTGTGGATTTTAAGTCCTTGGTAATAATGGCTCCAATGTCCTCTTCTTGTCATTCCCAAGCAGCATGTAGTTGGCATTCGCCATCTTTTTAACCACTCACCTATTTTCCTTACATCATTTCTTAAACTTTCCACTGTATCTGGCTCTGCTGCATTTACACTTAGGTTGGTGTCATCTGCAAATTTGGCTATCCTGCTAGTTAAGCCTACATCAATGCCATTAATGTAAATCAAAAACAAGAGCCAGCCAAGGACAGAACCCTGAGGAACTCCACTTGTCACATCTGCCCATTCTGATTCTTCACCGTTTACTATGACTCTCTGTTTTCTATTAGTTAGCCAGTCTTCGATCCAGTCTGCTATTTCTCCTACAAGTCCTGAAGCTCTAACTTTTGTAATTAGTTTCTTTTGTGGAACTTTGTCAAAGGCTTTTTGGAAATCTAAGTAGAGTATATCTATTGCTCTACTACTGTCATATATTCCAAGCATGTTATGAAAAAACTCCAAGAGGTTTGATAGGCAGAATCTGTTTTGTCTGAAGCTGTGTTGACTGTTTAACAACAGCTTGTTTCTATCAATGTGATCCACAATTTGACCTGCAATTATGAACTCAAAAATCTTACAAGGGACTGACGTGAGAGAGATTGATCTATAATTTCCTGGCTCTTCTCTCAGACCCTTTTTGTAAACTGGGGGCTCATTACCTAGTTTCCATCCTTTTTGTGCCTTTCGTTGTTCTGCAGTTTTTCTGTAGATTTTTTATATAGGTGAGGAACCATCTCTTTTAACCCTTTAATTTCTCTTGGGTGAATCCCACCCAGGCCAGGAGATTTGAACTTGTTTAGTTTTTCTATTTTGTTTTTAACATCTTCTCTAAATATTATTTTGTCAAGCGGTTCTACACCTTCATATTTAATAGCTGATTGAGGGATTGTGGTAGTGTCTTCAACTATGAAAACACTAGTAAAAAACTTATTCAATAACTCTGCTTTTTCCAAGTCTGAGTTCACTAGGTTTCCTCTATTGTCTGTCAAGGGACCTATGCCATTTTTTATTGGCTTCCTACTATTAACATGAACAAAGAATTCTTTTGGGATTTCCTTACAGACTGATGCAACTCTCTTATTCTTATTTATCTTTGCATTTCTTACTAATCTGTCCACCATTCTACAGAGTTCTTTATGCCTGCTTGCTTCTTCTGGTGTTGGGTGTGGATTCATTGATTTGGGCAATCTGTCTCTTTCTCTGATTTTATTTTTAATTTCTTTGTTGGACCACTTAGGCTGAGGGTTGCCGTTTGTTACTATTTGCTTCAATGGGGTACATCTGGTGCATTTTTCTGTGTATTCTTCTAGGAAGGCTTTCCAGTAGTTATCTATGTCTGTGTTCTTGTTATACTCTAGATTTTTAACATACTCTTTTAGTTTATTTAGGTCTCCTTGGCAGTAGTCTAATCTCTTTAGTATCTTCTTTTTTTATGGTGAATATTAATATGAAATTTAATCATTTTGTGGTCGCTTTTGCCTAGATTTGCATCTACTGAAATGTCAGACACTAGGTTATCTTCTGTTGATAGGACGATGTCTAGTATGTTATTTCCTCTAGTAGGTTTGTCATCCCATTGGTGGAGAAATTCATTTTTGACAAATTCTAAAAGTCTCTTTCCTTCTAAGTTTGATGTGGAGGTCATAGTGTCCCAGTGTACTGCCGCATTGAAATCTCCCATTATTATGCAGAGTTTGTTGTTTGTTTCTTGTCCTAGTAGTGCATACAGCTCCTCGTCGGACATTTGTGGTTGGTGAGGAGGTCTGTACACTAGTATTAGAGTTAACTTCTCCCCTAAACTGCTTATATTAATGCCAACTACTTCTTGAGTGGTTGTAATTTTGCACTCTGTTGGATTGAGCTGGTCCTTGACATATAACATAACGCCTCCACCTTTTTTATTGGGTCTATCTTTTTTGAACAATTTATATCCTGTTATTTGGTACTCTCCTACAAAATCTCTTGTTGCCTCTTGTATCCATGTTTCTGTGATACCTATTATGTCTAATTCTTCACTTGCTATCATTGCTTTGAAGAGATGTAGTTTGTACCAAATAGATTGTGCATTAAACTGCGCCACTTGAGGGACTTTGCTATCTTCTCTTTTGTCCTCAGTGGCTTTATTTGCTTCTCTTATTTCCACTATTTCCTGCAGCGCTATAACTAACCAAGTTCTGGGAGTGTTCTGCCTTCTTCCCTTGAATGTTTCAAGAGGTTTCTTTTAAGGTTTCCCAGTAATTTTGCTCCTTTCAAATTCAAGTGAGTTCCATCTTTTTTATATAGTTTATTTTTATTCCCTACAAATCTGTCCCAAAAGTTTAAAAACCTAACACCTTTTTCGTGGCATATTCGCTCCACTCTGTCGTTGATTTAAATTGCCTTGCTGAGGGAGTAGTGGCTTACATTGGTTCTAGGCAGAACCTCAGGTTGGCTACAGGGCCTTCTGTCTTGCCAGTTCTTCCATCTTTAGAGAAATAAGTCGTTTCCTCCTCCCTGCACTATGATTGCACTTTTTCTACTTTTCACTTTGATTTTCTTCACTACCTCGGTTATCTTCTTTGTTCCTGCACCTGGGTAAGAATGAACTTTTCTCATATTTTTATTTTTGGCCATAAAATTTGACCCCTGATCTTTTACCAACGAGTCTCCAATTAAGGTTGTTTCCTCTTCTGATTCTGAGAGAAAAGCAAATCTATTTGATGTGTGTATTCCTTTTGAGGTGCAATTATGTTTTCTGGCTGCTATCACTCTTCTACCAACAGCTCTCTTAAATTCCTAATTTTTTGTTTGGAGGTTTCTTTCTTTGTACCTTGTTTGGTGCTTGTTTCTGTTTCATGTCAGGTTCTGGTCTTAACTAATTATTTTCTGATCTCCGCTATACCCTTTCCATTTTCTTCTGTGTCATTGTTCATTTCCTGTTTCTCTCTCCTAAGCTCTATCACTTCTCTTCTGTGGTCTTCAATTTCCTTTTCCATCCTCTCTTCTCTTCTCTTGCCTTCGAGTTGATCTTTTGTCAGCTCCTTTAGTGCCTTTGATATTTCTTCTACTTCCCTCCTCAGCTTAGCTATCTCCTGTTCTTGTTGACAGGAGAGATAGACACTGAGACTACCTAGCTTTGATGTGCATGCCTCTTTGTAGTCTATGCACCACTTGTTAACATTGCATTTTGTCACGTGTGTTTTAATTTCAACTTTGCTTGAGTCATCTCTGTTTGTGTCTTAGTTTCAATATTTCTGTCTGAGCTTTAAGGGGTTTCAATATTCTTTCTAATGTGACCAGTTGAAAAGGAAAAAAGGTGGGGGGCTGGTTGAGTACTCCCACAGTACCTGCCTCTGCTTCTCCATGGGCAGTTTTCCATAGTTCATCGCCAGGACACCTTTTTCCCGCTGCCACACTAACATAAGGTCTCCCTCTTGTTAGACAATACCAAGTGTGTCACAGTTCCCAACTGAGCAACAAGAATTGCCTAAAAGCAAATGATTTTTTGCCAGGAGTGAACAGCAGCATCCCTTAAATTACTAAACATCCTACAGCTATGAACAGCCAGAATCTCATTACCTGACTGCTTCTCCTACACCAACGAAAATCCCCAAGGAATGGCCACAATGGCCAGAACAGCTGACCCCATGGGTAGGAAGTTCCACAATCAATGTCACAGAAGCTCATCTGCTGTTTTTAGTTGGCTGAGATTCCAACAAGGCGCAAAAGCTCCGCAACCTCAGAGCAGTTTAGCCTCCACTCACAGGGTAGTGGTTGCAGGGTTGGTCATTCATTACACGAAGGAGTGGGCTTAACAGGGCACAATAGCAACACTCCATTTCTGCATCCCCAGTTGACCCAAGCTGTCAGCTCCTTACACTAATATTAGGTACATTTATATATGTGTATACACACACACACTTTATATATATATATATATATATATATATATATATATATATATATATATATATATATATATATATATATATAAATATATATATATATATATATATATATATATATATATATATATACACATATATATATGTATGTATATATATATACATTATATATATATATATATATATATATATATATATATATATATATATATATATATATATATATATATATATACATGAATGTCTTTTCCTGTAATACTACAGTGTAATATGAATATAAGAAGGCCCATAAAACACTATTTAAACGTTGAAACCATATATTTCAGGCACTTGCTTGAGTGCCCTGTTCACTGGTAGAATATGGACAGGTGGAAAGTTACAATGGTATATATACAAAAACATAAAGGTGTGGCCTTAGGCCTCCGATGGTATGGAGGTGGCGTTTCTTAGGAAGGAGGAGAATGACCAAATTCCCTAGTGGTTTTTGGCCTCATTAGCTCCCGTTTGGCGATGGATCTGGCAGTCGTGTTTCTTGGGTCATCTTCTTCAGGAGGGGTTTGAGGATTAAGGTGTCGATGTCGTCCGACTTCCAATGTCCTCCTGACAGGCCACACCTTTATGTTTTTGTATATATACCATTGTAACTTTCCACCTGTCCATATTCTACCAGTGAACAGGGGCACAAAGCAAGTGCCCGAAATATATGGTTTCAAATATAAATAGTGTTTCAATGTTTAAATAGTGTTTTATATATATATATCTATATATATCATATATATATATATATATATATATATATATATATATATATATATATATATATATATATATATATATATATATATATATATATATATATATATATATATATATATATATACATATATATCCAAGTCGTTGATGAAATCATCTGAAATTATTCAACTATGCCATAATAATAGTGTTATTCTAGACGGGTTTTAGGAGAGCATTTGTGATAAAAATGGTGTTCGACATTACTCGAGTAGTATGTAACTTAATATCCGAATGTAAATCTGCAGGTCCAGTTGTTAATCTAATGACAGCTAACACTTTATTCTCCTCTGCAAAAAACGATTGCTAGATTTTACCAGTTACATAAATTTTGCTAAAAACTATTATTACGCTATTATGTAATATCTGTGTTTAAAAGTTTACTTTACAAATACATCAACATATTATTTTATCATTGTATATATATATATATATATATATATATATATATATATATATATATATATATATATATATATATATGTATATATATATATTATATATCATATATATATATATATATATACATTATATACTGTATATATATATATATATATATATATATATATATATATATATATATATATATATATAAGGAATAATATCCAATTTAAATTTATTGCAGAGCACTAGTTTCACACACCCCATAATCATCTAAAATGAATAAATACAATGAAAGAAAAAACTTTAAAATGAAATAAAATTAAACATCAGCAAAACCGAATTAAAATTAGATTTTTAACCTATACCAGTTACATAAATTTTTACTAAAAAACTCATTACAGTTCATTAAACTATTATGGTTTTTCTTTGATGGTCTGTGTTTAATTGTCGCGAGAACGACTGGCAAATTACAAATACAATTGAAACATTATTATTTTACCATTTTATATAGGCTATTTTAACACTTATTTTGTGGTTTTATGTTTTCAAAATTTGATTGAATTCTTTCATATCTTAAGTATTTCTTAATGGTTTAACTTTTGCTTAATCAATTTTGTTCCACAGTTTGATTATTTGATTTTGTTTCTTATCTAAATTCAAGCACTAATTAAGTTTTGTGTTTTCAAGTAATAGTGAATTTTCTTAAAAGTAGAATTGTGAATCTTGATTTATAATTTTGAATTAAAGATAAATTTTTGTATTTAAAGTCTTTACAGTAGTGTTTCATTTATTAACCACCAGTGGTAGGAATTAACATTATAAATAAAACAGAGAGATAGATAGTATTGTTCCTTCAGTTTTACTGATATTACTGTGACCGGGGAGATAATTACAGTAGTGGAGTGATGCCCAGCTTCTTTAGTATATCTCTTATTTAAATACTGAGACCTCAAATTCCTGATAACTATTTTTAAGGGATCACTGTTGTCTTTAGTGTAATCAGTCATAATTTATTTTGTTATGAGAGTTCATATATCTGGCTGTAGTGAGGCAAGTTTTGACTTTTATGATTGGTAAGTAAAAGTTTGATAACCAGGTACTTTGAACACTTCGTGACAATATATGTGTGTATATATACAGTATATATATATATATATATATATATATATATATATATATATATATATATATATATATATATATATATATATATATATATATATATATACATATATATATATATATATATATATATATATATATATATATATATATATATGTGTGTGTGTATATATATATATATAGAAATATATATATATATATATATATATATATATATATATATATATATATATATATATAGCTCTTATACTTTTACAATAAAAACAAAATGCCTCTCTTCTCTCTCTCTCTCTCTCTCTCTCTCTCTCTCTCTCTCTCTCTCTCTCTCTCTCTCTCTCTCTCTCTCAGTACCAGTGATGCAAATTACCTGTCACTAAATTCTTGGTGTATTTTTATTCTGATAACAGTTTACGTTAATTGAATTCTGGGCTGACTTCCGTAGCTGAATATCTTACAACTATTACTGCAGGTATGTGTCTGCCGTTAAAACTAAGCAAAATAAATAAACATGTTTATATACTTACGTTAGTAAAATCTTCATGTAGATGACGTTAAATTCAGTAATGGAGAATTGGCAAAAGCACGCCATAGATATAATTTTTCCTTTCAATAATCACCTTAAAATTTGATCAAGTATTTGAGACCAAAACAGGATGGAACGTCAGTCTATAATTCTCATCCCTTTTATGTCAAAATGTTACATTCAAAATGTACATGTATGTTGCTTTACAGACCAATGTTTCTTTAAAAATGAGTAACATTACAATAAGATTTTATCAGTTATTCGCGTCCAAAAGATGAAGGAACTTCTATCGATAATTTTAATCCCTTTCAAGTTAAAATTTCAATTTCAGATGTCCTTATATGGTTCTTTGCAAGCCAAGATGTCTTTTAAAAAAGTAACACTACAATAAAATTTTACCAATTATTTGACACTAAAACAAGAAGGAAAGGGAAATATAATTATTATCCCTTTTAAATCAAGATTTCATGTTCAAATATCATCATATATGTTGCTTTATATACCAATATTTGTTTTAAAAATATATCATTAACCACAATAAAAATTTGTTCAATTATTTGACACAAAACAAGCAGGAACCTCGACCTGTAATTCTCACCCATTTTAAGTCAAATAATTTTCATTAAAAAGTCTTTATATAATGCTTTACAAGCCAATATATCTTCTAAAAAACAGTAGAAATCATTCCATATACTGCTTCCATGGCTGGAATTATGAAAAAACTAAAAAAGCGTTTAAGTAAAACCTCACATTTATATTCCTTACGGAAATATCGTCTAGTAGTTTAGCGTCAGCGTTCTACTTTCCATTTTTACATTGACATTTAGATATTTTTGCTGAACCACAAAAATATTCTTATTTTTCTAGTTTTTAACTAATTCAGGTTTTGCGTTTTATATTTTGCTGAAACATTTGCGTGATGTATTTGAAAATGTACCTGATTTCTGTAAAAACGTGTACTTTGGTTTCGTTTTAAAGGCAAAAATGAAAGTAATATGGAATATGGAAACCGAGTGATACAAAAAAAAACAAGTATACCTTAGTTTTACCAGACGACTGAGCTGATTAACAGCTCTCCTAGGGCTGCAGCTGGCCCGAAGGATTAGACTTATTTTATGTGGCTAAGGACCAATTGGTTACTTACAACGGGTGATATAACAACATTCGTACCTAACCTCGATGTTACAGTCTTAGCCTTCCATTTTATTGCTGTTGCGTTATTGACCTTTGATAAAGATGGCAGACAACTCTAAAAGCATATTTAATCCTCTTCAGTCTTTGTCTCTAAAGGATAAGAGTCAATATTGTCAATTTTAAGTAGCGATCTCTTGATACTATTGTCTGCAGCCTGTTTTGTCAAAATCGGGTTTTATTTCTTAATAATTCGTATACCATTGTTCTCTTACAATGTTACTCTCTTATTACTGACGTTTATTCGTAAAGCATTTCTAAAAGTAAGTCTAAAAATTCACAACCTATACCACTAAATATAAAGGATATTACCAGAAATATTAAGTAAAATTGTTTTTGAAGGTAAAACCACCTACAATACTGGCAAGTCTGGCAACTCAGAGAAACCTGACGGTGCAGTTTGCCTGCAAAAAAACGTTATTTATACAACATTTAGACTGTAAATAGCTTTTGTATCAATGTACACGATAACTGTACTAAAAATGTACTCAAGCTTTCTAAAACTGATGCCCTGCATGAAAGACTTTGAATAAATAAGAAGCCTACAACAGCTTCTCGATATTCGTTCTGGCAACACAGAATTGTCGGTCCCTTGACGAAGGATGATGCAGAATTGCCAATATGAGAAGACGATCTAACAAGTTATTGCAGATAAATTAAACACATTACGTTAAATCAAAGAAGAAAAAATCGATACTTTCATCCATGAATTTCTAGTTTTCAAAAAGTTTTAACGAATCGTGTTATATACTGACTGAAATTTATATGAATTCAAATTAATAAAAGTTGGCATTCCTGATTTTTCCATGGGCACAAGTGCGAACATTGCGAGTCCTTTAAACTTTACTCTGATGCTGCTTTTACTACCAAGAAAAAACAAACCTTCAATAAAAAATAAATTTAGTAACACGATTTTGCGTTAATCGCATTTCTCGAATTTGCTAAAATCACAAGAAATTCAAAACTTAGAAATAATACAACTACAACCTTCGGAGTGGGAGGTTTGTTAATCAGAATGGCCAACTTTACAAGTTTATTGATGACACTAAAAAGGCATGAAATAGTACCATTGATAATATCTGTAAAATTAAAATGAAATACATCGATAGTAAAATCATTTCTCTCATTGTATAGAAATAATTATCTATTTTTCCAAGCCATTTTAATAGTCCATATACAGTATTTGTTGGTTATTCTGGCTGGATTCTTTTAGGCTATTGGTTTTTCGAACTCTAGTTGATATTAATCATTATTTACAGCAATGAAATGAGTTTGTATATAAAAATTATAACCCCATATGAAATGCAGTATTTAAATGAAAATAAAGCTCACAGTGCTTTATTTTCAGTAATTATTTGTTACGCCAAAACTTAAAAGAATCGAAGTGTTTGAACTACGTGGCCGTTTCAGCCAGGAATGTTCACCTTATTGAATTTTGATAGTAGTTGAACTGGGTGATTACGTTACCTGTAGCCGTCTTTTTCACGATTAAAACTAAGAACACGGAAAATTATTTATATTCTTTTAGATTCTGCCTCAAAATAGATGAGTATTTTTCAAAAATAAATCGTTGTATATTAGAATTAAGTTGGTCGTTGTGGGTGCTCGTTCACCTACAGTCAAGGGCAGTTTGTTTATTACCACACCCACGGACGTGAATTTCCTTAAGCTTTTATTTTGATACGAATACGTCTTATGTAGACATCAATATATGACCAGTAAAATTATCTTGCACTTGCAGTCACTCTATGCATGTATATGCACATTTTATTCTGCCTGGCTGTCGAATAAGCACAAAAGTTTCATTTTTGAACAACGTATTCGACAAGGGTGTCGATAGATGGCGTCTGCAGTCCACAAATCAGAATAAATAAGTGGGATAATAGGTTTCCAGCAATACTAAACTATCAGGATAACGACGGTAGCATTGTTTGAATCTAAAATTAGCCCTTACGCTTGTTTCTGAACCAGCGGATGACAGACCTGCGTATAAATTATTTATATTTTAATTTTAAATATATAAGTGTTTAAATGTCAGTATTCAGAAATGAAAGGTGTTATTATATACTGTTCATTATGATTAATTTGAAGGTTATATGTCGATAATTCAAGTAGTAAAGGTTACAAAACTTTTATAAGGAAGTCCACAAAGGTTAATTACATTAACTTTATTTTGATATACTTAAAATTATGTATTACTTCATAAATATATATTTTTTTGTAGTGCGCTGTTGTAATACTTTCACCTACTACTACTACTACTACTACTACTACTACTACTACTACTACCACAATAATAATAATAATATCTTTAGTTTAGTATGAACTAAATTATGTATTGCTTACCATATTTAATTATTTCTTTTAGCTGCTCTGTAATAGTGCATTCACGTATTAATAATAATAATAATAAAATAACTTTATTTTGGTATGAATTATATTATGTATTGCCTACGTAATTCACTTATATTTGTGCCCAGGGCCCAAGTTAGCCAGGAGAGAGAGTAAGAGCTTAAAACCACATAGAGACAGACACACCGAGAAAGGGTGCTCTGCTGTGGCAAATTCACTTAATAATAATAATAATGAGACGGAGTATGCATTTTTTCGTTGTGGTAATGTATTACTCGTCATTTGTTTTGATATTGATATATTTTGCCATGAAAGCTTCAATAGAGACTTTTCATCAAGGGTAATCCTCTTATAGGAATTCATTGAAAATTCGAGTGAGTTTCTTTGGTGAATCCAATTCGTCCATTACCAGAAAAATACACTATATATTATACTTTCCTTCGCTATTCAAATGAAACTACATTAATAAGATAACAGTTACTAGAAAAACTAAAGTTATTTTTTCTGTGATACCATAAAAACCTCAAAATGAAAACCTTACAAAATTGAAAGAAGAATTACATTTTGCATTAAAGCAAAAATAGGAATGCCAACTTAGAGTCGAGATTAAATGGAACTCTAAAATATTAAAATATTATAATATTAAACCGAAATATGAATGATGTCATATAAAGATCAAATTATTTTTCAATGTTATGGAAATATTTACGAATGCAAAGGAAACTGTATAGTATGATTCCTTTCATATATTAAGCGATATATAGCTTTCATAGCGTTTGTTATTGTATTTGATTCCTTCTTTAAATAAAATAGCAATGCTTTTGATGGCTCTCTTAATTTTAAGGGCATTACAGTACCAGTTTAAAAGCATATTTACTATTATATATATGTGTGTGTCTGTGTATGTATGTATGTATGTATATATATGTATATATATATATATATATATATATATATATATATATATATATATATATATATATATATATATATATATATAATTACCATCGACACAGGGCGAAAATTCTTAAGATCCTCTCAAAGGACGAGATTTGGGTGAAATACGAGAATTTAAAAGGAAAGTTAATGACTTTCAGGAGTGCCCTTCTATTTACTTTCTCTTACTTTTTTATGACATTCTGAACCCTCAACTTTCTCTTTTCCCTTTGAAATGGAGGCTAAACTTTGGAAATGCCTCTGAGTCTGTCTGTCAGCTTTTTGTCTTCCTTCTTGGATCTTTCTTCCTGTTATAATGTTGATGAGCTTCTGTGACATTGATTGTCTCTCTCTCTCTCTCTCTCTCTCAGCTCTCTCTCTCCTCTCTCTCCTTCCTGGTTTCAGGATGTTTCTAGTTGGTGTAGGAGAAGCTCTCTCTCTCTCTCTCTCTTCTGGCTGTTCTATCTTCCTGTTTCAGGATGTTGAATCTAATGTCGGATGCTGCTGTCTCTCTCTCTCTCTCTCTCTCTTTGCTTTCTCTCTCTTCTTGTTGCTCAGTTCTCTGTGTGTGTGTGTGTGTGTGTGTGTGGAAAGACAAGGAGATTTTTAGTGTGCACCAGGAAAAAGAGGTGAGCAAGAACGAACTAGTGAGCTCAGAGGTAAATGGAGAATGAGAGAGAGGGAGAAAGAGAGAATGGAAAAGTGAACCCCCGTTCTATTTCTCTCTCAACTGGGAGTTTAGAAAGAATATTGAAACCCCTCCCAGCTTCCCAGAAATAGCCACTTTCGCATCTCATTATGGAAACTAAGACACAAACAGAGATGACTCAAGCCAGGTTGATGATTTTGTCATGTGTGGGAAATGCAATTGTTGCAAGTGGTGCATAGACTCCACTGTCTGGGGATAAAAGGATGCATTCCCTGAGGATGGAGATAGCTAAGGTTACCAGGGCTGAAAATATCTCAAAAAAAGGCAGATGACAAAAGATAAACTCGGGAGGCAAGAGAAGGGGCGGATTGGAAAAGGTGATACGAATTAATTCATTATGGTGTCATGGGTAGATCTTCCTAATTTTTTTTTCTGAAATGGTCTTCCTGCATTTAGAAGGCTGGTGGAAACCTTTGTGGGTGAGCCAATAATTCTTCCTTTCTTAAGAACTTTGAATCAGAAAATCTCAAACAAGGTACCAAGGATGAAGTTTTTATAAAAAATTAGGAATTCAAGAGTATGTTTGTACATACTGAGGTGATACTGAGAGAAAACATAATTATCAAAAGGTATAAGGCATCAAATCTTTCTTTTAATCCAGTTACGAAGATAGCTGTCAAAATTCTTCATTGAAAATAGTTGGTAAAAGCCTCATGGCCTCAAATTTTATTGTTTCAAAAATAAAAATAAATTTATTTATTTTACCTCTTTGCATAACAAAGCTTGATAACCGCTCTTTTCTGAAAATTTAAGTGAACTTAACTGTAGAAAAACAATCATCTGATAAAAAAAAAACTGACTTATTTCATCAAAGATGGAAGAACTGGAACAGGTAACCCTTTAACAGCCTGAGGTCTGTTGTAGAGACCAATGTTATGAAAGAAAACACAAAATTCTAGAAGAAAGGCAAAGATCTTAAATCCCGACAGAATGGAGCTTTATGTTTTAAGAAAAAGTTGTTAGGAAGTGAAACTTTTCATTTACATTTTCACAAATAAAATTAACGAGACAAAAATAAGATGGAACTCATAATTTGAAAGTGTTCAAAATCTACTGGGAAACTTTATATAAGCTAAACCTCTTGAAACATTCAATTTTAAGAAATTTTAAGGCAGAAGATAACTAAAAATGAAGGCTTTGATTATTAGCACTGCAAAATGTCTTATTTAGTGCCGGAGATTTCTAAAGCCACCGAGTCTTATAAGGTCACTGATCCTCAATGGCTTTTAATGCCATCTTCTTATTTTTATACAGCTCAGGTCTCTTCAAAGCAATGATAGCCAGTGTGTAATTATGCTGCATCCATCATTGTTTTAGAGCCGAAAATGTTTAAAGCTTTGAATAAGGCAACAAGATCCTCTATTTTCTGAAACCATCTTCTTATCCATTTAACAGGATTCTAAATTGTTCAAACAGAAACTCAATAAAAATAACCCCTTCATCATTATATGTCAAGGACCAAACACAATCCAACAGAGTTCAAAAATTACAACCACTCAAAGAGTAGTTGGCATTAATATAAGCAGTTTAACGGAGAAGTTAACTCTAATTTAGTGTACAGACCTCCTCACCAACCATAAATGTCCGACGTCTTCTGCTGTATGCACTACTAGGACAGATACAAACAACAAACTCTGCATAATAATGGGAGATTTCAATGCGGCAGATATACACTGGGACATTATGACCTGCACATCAAACTTAGAAGGAAAGAGATTTTTAGAATTTGTCAAAAATGAATTTCTCCACCAATGGGATGACAAACCTACTTTGAATATAACATACTAGACATCTATCCTATCAACTCTCTCTAACTCTAGTGTCTGACTTTTCAGTAGATGCAAATCTAGGCAAAAGGACAACAAAATGATTAAATTATCATATCCCTATTTCCATAAAAAAGACAATACTAAAGAGTTAGAATCTCAGTGAGACCTAAATAAACTAAAAGAGTATGTTAAAAATCTAGAATTTAACAAGAACACAGTGCATAGATAAATACTTATAGCCTTCCTAGATATAATACACAGAAAAATGTTTAGATGTATCCCATTGAAGCAAATACATGTAACAAACACAACCCTCAGCCTAAGTGGTCCAACAAAGAAATAAAAATAAAATCAGAGAAAGAGACAGATTGCCCAAATCAATGAATCCACACCCAACACCAGAAGAAGCAAGCATATATAAATAACTCTATAGAATGGTGGACAGATTATATAGAAATGCAAAGATAAATAAGAATAAGAAGTTGCATCAGTCTGTAAAGCAAATCCCAAACAAGATTTCTTTGTTCAAAGTTAATAGTGGATCCAATAAAAAATGGCAGAGCCCAGACGCAACAATAGCTACGACCCAGAGCCCTCAGACTCTGGAAAAAGACAGAGTTACTGAATAGGCTTTTTCATTTTTCACAATTGGAAAGACACTTAATGGAAATCCCTCAATCTCTCTCTCTCTCTCTCTGTCTCTCTCTCTCTCTCTCAAAATAATATTTAGAAAGATCCGTTAAAAAACAAAATTAAAAACTAAATCATCTTCTCTCTCAAGTTCAAATCTCTCTCTCTCTCTCTCTCTTCTCCTCTCTCTTGAGAAATTAATAAGATTAAAGATATGGTTCCCACCTAATAAAAATCTACAGAAAACTTAGAACAATGATTTGGAGCTATTAAACATGATGGAGAACTAGGTTGACAAAAAATAATAGTTTACAAAAGAAGTCTTAAAAACAAAACAGAAAAACTAAACAAGTTCAATCTCCTGGCACGGATGGAGTCCATTGAGAAATTAGAGTTCAAATTGCAGGTCAAATTCCTGGATCACAAACTTGATAGAAGAACTGCAGTTAACAACAAAAGGCACCAAACAAAACAGATTCTGCCCCAGTTTACAAACCTCTTGGAGTTTTTCCCATAACATGCTTGGTATTTACGACAGTAGTAGAGCAATAGATATACTCTAATTAGATTTCCAAAAGGCCTTTGACAAAAGTTCCACAAAAGAAACTAATGACAAAAGTTAGAGCTTTAGGACTTGTAGGAGAAATAGCAGACTGGATCGAAGGATGGCTAACTAATAGAAAACAGAGTCATAGTAAAAACGGTGAAGAATCAGAATGGGCAGATGTGACAAGCGGAGTTCCTCAGGGTTCTGTCCTTGGCCCGCTCTTGTTTTTATTTACATTAACGACATTGATGTAGGCTTAACCAGCAGGATAGCCAAATTTGCAGATGACACCAAACTAAGTGTAAATGCAGCAGACCCAGATACAGTGGAAAATTTAAGAAATGATGTAAGGAAAATAGGTGAGTGGTCAAAAGATGGCAAAAACTTGATAAGTGGCGTTAAAATGCAAACAACCCTCATGCAACTTCATGCTGCTTGGGAATGACATAAATAGTGTAGAACAAGAAGAAGACATTGGAGTCATTATCACAAGGACTTAAAATCCACAAAACAATGCATAAAAGCTGAAAAGAAGGCACAGAAACAAATGGGATACATAAAGAGGCAGTTCAAATACAGAAACAAGGGAAACGGTGCTTCAGCACTACACAATCAATAGTTAGACCTCATCTTGAATATGTAGTACAGTTTTGGTCACCAACACTAAGAAAGGACATAAATAGATTAGAAGGGGCACAAGCAAGAGCCACAAAGTTAATTCCATCCATCAAGCAAATAGGTTACCAAAGACGACTAGAGAGCCTGAACATGTATGGCTTAGAAACAACGACAATTGCAAAGACAACTAATAAAAACATTCAAAATACCGAAAAGCATAACAAAATGGACAGTAACCTCTTCATATTAAACGAAAACCAGACAAGAAATGATGGATGGAAACTAGAACTGAAGAGATATAACACATCTCATTGTGGGAACTTCTTTACATCAAGATGTGTGACACATGAAATAAACTGCCACCATAAGTTGTCAACAACAACAGTGTGGAAGAGTTTAAAAGAAACCTAGACAAAATCATTTAGAACACTGTGAATGAACAGTAAAACTTGCTCCTAGAGATAAGTGAGCACATGATGTTTCCACTGATGGACTAATAAGTCTTTGAGACATCCTAATCCTTGTAACTCTCTCTCTCTCTCTCTCTCTCTCTCTCTCTCTCTCTCTCTCTCTCTCTCTCTCTCTCTCTCTCTTTCTCTTCTCTCTCTCTACTCCTTCCTCTTTCTTTCTCTCCTTTCCCTCTTTCTTTATCTCACTCTCTCCCTCTTTCTTTATCCATCTCTCTCTCCTCTCTCTCTCTCTCCCTCCCTCTCTCTCTCTCTCCCTCCCCCTCTCTCTCTTTCCAACCACCCATGTCTCTTTCCCTCTTTCTTCTCCTAACACCCCCTAAACTCTCTCTCTCTCCCTCTCTCTCTCTCACCCCTCTCTCTCTCTCTCTCTCTCTCCTCTAACTCTCTCTCTCTCTCTCTCTCTCTCTCTCTCTCTCTCTCTCTGTCAGCCTCTTCCCAACCCCACCCTCTTTGGTGCTACTGATGTCTTGCCCACACAGATAGTAGGTTATATGTAGTATACCAGAAATTAGGTATGATAAATTCATAAACTTTCTAAGTCTATCCCCAGGCAGAACCAGCCCCGTTTCAGGAAGCCCTTCCATCCCAATCCCTTTGGTGTCCTTTAGTGATTTGTGATGTCTTACCCACACAGTGTTCTTTTCGAGACAGTAAGTCATTTATATACCATATATATATTGCTTATATAATATATGTATATGCACACACATATATAGATATATATATATATATATATATATATATATATATATATATATATATATATATATATATAATATATATATATATATATATATATATATATATATATATATATATATATATATATATATATATATATCTCAGTCTGAACAATGCTTCTTTTACTTTATAAGACAGGTTGGACGTTGAGTTGGCTTACTTAGTGGTTTCCACATTATATATATATATATTATATATATATATATATATATATATATATATATATATATATATATATATATATATACATATATATATATATATATATATATATATATATATATATATATATATAATATATATATATATATATATCATATATAATATATATATATTTATATAATATATTATATATATATATATATATCTCATAACAATGCATCACATTGGACACAAGTGTTCTGTGCATTAGTAGATATACTAAAAGGACCTCATTCAAACTGGATGGTATCTAATGGAGTATTTATTCAGAAATATATTATATATCAAGCTTTCTTGGACAAATAGTGGACTGTTTGAGAGAAAGAGAGATGGTATCTAGGAGTATTTAGAGAGGAGAAATAGAGAGAGAGAGAGAGAGAGAGAGAGAGAGAGAGAGAGAGAGAGAGAGAGAGAGAGAGAGAGTCCCCCCCCCAGTGCAACACCTCACTCCCCTAACCTCAGCCAAGGTCCTGAACCATAAGGAAAATACGCCCACCACCTTTGCCGTCGCTAGGCAGAGATTGCTAGATCAACAAGCAACTCCACCCACTTTACATACACGCATATGCACCCAAAGTAACACACGTCCTTGTGTAATTATAAAAATAAGAGAAAAAAACAGTTAAAAAATATTAAGAAATGTATATACACTTGCATAAAAAATGTTTGCACACAGTAATTCACAAGTGTCAAATAAATTCTACCCAATTATCAACGTCCCAGAAATAATACAACAATAAAATATTCCCTTTATTAAACCCTAAACGCCGATGTGAACTGCTGATTGTTAAAAATATATAAAACACGCTCAAAATGCAGCGGCACTGCTCCAGCACACAGCAAAACAAGCAAGACGCTCCTCCCAAACTAGTAACTAGTGACATCACCGATACATCACTCAGGCGATGGTGTCCCTACAGCCACCCCCCAAAAAAATCAGTTGTAGGTGTAATGGAAAGTCCAATTTGACATTAAAATAACAATAATAGGAAAATGATAACACTTACGTGCGTTTCTGCTTAACAGCGCGTGAATTCTCTCACCCAAAGAAAGAGAGAGGGAGAAAAACAGGATAACACACTCACGCGCATATTTTCGCGTGTTTTAACGCACACAAGCAGTCAAGATACCGCAATTACTTCGCATTATACCAATTAATATGTCTCTAAACACTCCCCAATATGAGTTAACGCCATATTAATCCCCTAATAACAACTTGCACCCCAAGATGCATTACTAACACACACAGAGACTTAGCACCCGAGAAAAAGACTGACTCGTCAGAGTCGCTTGACAACCGCTCCCTAATCTGAATCGCTGACCGCAACAAAAGCCTATTCTGAGATGCCAATACCAGAATTACTAAAATATGTCTCTTCGGAAGCATATCCCTAACTAACTAATTATCTATCTAAGTCTAACACTGCTGCCACCACTGTTATCCAGTCTGGGTTCGAGAGCCATTGTTTATTGATGTATCTGTTTTAAGAACAGAATTTAGCATCCCACCTTCCTAGATTTGTTCTGGTAGCTGTGGCCTTACCTGGATCAGCAGATCCCTTCTCTTTTTATCATGAGATTCTCTCTAAACCTATCTTTACACAAAGGCCTACTGGAATGAGACACTGGTATAGAAAACTAGACTTTACTGACAAATTTA
>NC_089776.1:3688365-3700865 GCF_040412425.1 Macrobrachium rosenbergii
TCGGACGAGCCCTATTGTCGTCAGTAGTTGTGTCCATGGTGTGTTTTTTCTCTCGTGTCTCCTTCAGATTCTCATGGATATCCTGTGGTTTCCTTGAAGAAGGAGGATGAAGTCCATGTTTCTCTGTATATTCAAAGTAGGCCATTATTGATTTATACTCACAGCTTCTGTTATTTGCAATCTGTGGAACTGGGCTTCTTTATGCATGTTCTCTGTGATTTCTAATAATTTTTCTAGTGTTGGCTTATGGTCGTGGTCATATACGTAATGTTGAAATATTTCCCCTTGGTTGTGGTAGGCTTGCAGTCGCTCACATAGAGTGGTGGTGGTGTGACCTATGTAGTAATTGCTCAGTGCTTGACATGTCCCTTCGGTACATTTAAATTTGTATACTATGTTGGTCGACTCCCACGTCTCTACGAGGGGTGGTGGTATTTCGCATTACAGGTGTGCTTACTAAGGTTCTGGTGGCAGTATACATGTAAGGAAATACTCTCATCAGGGTTCATAGGTGTTGCACCACAGTCAACTATTCTCTTTATGGCCTTGACCTCATCACTGACCTAGCTGTGATACTCAGCTTTGTTTTTCGGTGGGGTTGACGCCATCACTGGTGTGCTTAAATACACATCCGACTGTTTCCGTATGCAACCTTCCATTAGATTGCTGTTATATCCATTATTAGTTAGGAGCTGCCTAACATGTTCGAGCTCTGTATGAGTAGCTTTCCACATGAAACAGTGCATAATTGCATCTCACGTCTGGTCGGCTACCACAGGGTCTTTGTAAGTGTCAGAGCACCCCCTACCAGCGTTAAGGCACCTATCCACATTAGTTACATTAGTTGCCTTTTGGTATGCGATGGTACTGTACCTGCCTCCTTTCTTCTCCACATTTCCATCCAAGAAGGGCAGTCGGCCTTTGACATCATATTCAATAGTGAAGTTTAGGCTAGAGTTCCTCTTCAAGGCATGCTGTAGGCGGGAGGCTTCTTCATCAGTAGCAAAGGCAATGACATTGTCATCTATATGTAGATAATGTTTGAGTCACTGACATCACCAGAACCATGTAGTCAGTGTTGCTCTAAGCATCCTTAATGTAAGCATTATTACATTCCTACGCTGTACTAAAAGCGGGTTAGATCATGATAATAAATCAAGTGTACTCTGGACAGCCTATGCATGACTTATCTTTACAAGTGAATTTACCTTGAAGGTTCACACTTTCCAGCATGGAAATTGATTTTGTGTAAATCAGTTATTAACTAAGCATAGGCACCAACATACTGTAATTAAGTGTCTTGAGATTTCCTCAAAAACTAGTGGAGACTGAAGAAGCTTATGCTCAGTGGTGACTGAATATGCTTTTACTAATCAAGAACCTATTCGTGGCCCTCATATTGCTGTTGAAATAGGCAAATTGCATTTTTGTAACGTAAATTCGAATGAGGAATGCCTCCTAGTGATGTTTAGGAGTTTGATGGCATTGAGAAGGAGTCTACAAAGCTGTTTATGGTAAAACCATTTGATCATAAGCAGGATGGAGGTACTTTTTGTTGTTTATTGAGAAACATATTAAGCATGGCAGTATTACTATGAGTGACAACTGGTCTGCCTACAGATCTCTAATGTCTCTAAGGATGCATGCACCAGACTGTGAATCACCCTGAGCAATTTGTGACCCATCTAATATATATATATATATATATATATATATATATATATATATATATATATATATATATATATATATATATATATATATATATATATATAGATAGATATATATATATATACACACACATAAAATATTGAACATCTTTTTTGTGTGGTCAAGGACTGGATTAAGTGGCCAGGTAAACGATCAGAGTATTTCTGACAATGAATATCCAGGTATTCTTTAGTTCCCAAATTTCCCGAGGACTAGCCACCCCATTAGTTTTTTTTTTTTTTTGCGGCCAATCAACCCTACCTTCTTCAGTTTAAAATCCAGCAGCCTTCAACTTCAAGACAATACAAAGACAAGTCAGGAGACGTCCATCCCCATGATACTTCTACAATTTTTGATTCAGATAAAGATAAGATTGGCTGCCGAACCTGGTGGATAAACTTGGGTTCGGCAGCAATGCTTGGAAGCTTATTGAAAGTTTACACCATCAGTCCCAGAAAGAAATGTCCATGAAATGTCCTAAGAAATACGAATTTCATACGTGAATTTAATTTCTTGTAAATGTTACATGTTAGAATCATGGAAAACGTATTTTTCTGCTCTTTTAAAACGCCAAGAGAAAAACATACTACTAGAAAAAGCCGAGGTATCCATCATTCAGAAATATTTGCAGTTCTACACTGTTTTTGCTTCTTTCTAATAATAGTCAGTGCTGAGCAATGAATGGTTTTGAAATGTCACTTTTCTAACAAAACAATTTGGGTTCATACTCATCTACTATAATTGACCCATCGAGCACAATTGCCTGAAAGGTATATAGGCCATTAATTTTCTCCGCTCAGAAATAGCCGGAATTTCAATTTAGTTCTACTGATCAGAATCATGGCATTTTCCCTGTTGCTTTACTTTCAAATTCAATGCACCTTTTTTTTTCAGTATTCTGCCCCTTCCTCAGATTAAACCATTTATTTTGTCTGTTGGAAATACACAGAGCTTGCTCACAATATAGACACATACATATTTGGCTGTTGTTATTTTGGGCTATGTATTTTTTGTGCCATTTTATGCAAGACTATCATAAATGGTAAATAAATTCAGGTGTTCAAGTTTATTGGCTTTGAATGTGGAAAATGTCGATAGATGAACGAAACTAAGCTAATAATTCTGTATCTTTTGGACTTTGAGCAGAAGTTTGGATTTTGCTAAAGACTTGTGATTAGTATCTCTTTATAAAAAAGACAATGTCTAAACAGGGCACTGTTTATTTGTCTGGAAACTCACTGCCTGCTATTTAGTGATTCTCTGATGTAACTGCGAACCATATTTGTACTGAAGCTTACAGGGTGCATTTAGAGGACATATGACCAAGGGAAGTAATTGAATCAAACCTAGAAACGTTGCCATATAAATTCCTTCAGCTGCTTCATGAGTAGCAAGTGTATATGATGATGTATTAATAAGTAATAAGCCACAATGATGTACATGAGCGACTGTATCTCTCAAAATACAAAAAAAAAAAAAACAGTTTAAAAAAGAGAGCTTACGACCGTTTGCAAAACGGTCCTCATTAGCCAACTGAATAAAAATACAAGTATTTCTTAAGAAGACAATTGACGAATTTTTTTTGAACAGCCTAGAAAACCATCGAACAATGATGTATATACACATATATCCGAAATCCTACATCTATAATGATGACTCCATAAGTTTAGTTCAGTATTTTCTCTGTGTCCAATATTCATTGCTTCGTCGTCGGAGAATGATACAAGTCCTGTGAAGATTCCTCGAATAATGAAGGCCAGGAACAAAACAAATCGAGGTATTCTCCAAAGAGGGTCCAGGAGGGAGGCAAAGGTCGTCAGAAAATTCGAAGGCAATACTTCTCGTAGGGCGTCTAGACCCTTGAAGAATGGCACCTTACCATTTTTTGTACCTGGCATTTCTTTACCACTCGAGGAATCGCCCCAGTACTTCTGTCATTCTCCGGCGATGAGGAAATGAACACAGGAAAAAATACTTTGCAGATCAAATAACTAACAGAGAGAAAAAATACTGATTAGGAGATTGAAGAGACTTGATGCAAATTAAACTCAGCTGATCCAGTGTGGCGTTTAAGAAAAATGACCGGCTTATAAATATATATATATATATATATATATATATATATATATATATATATATATATATATATATATATATATATATATGTATGTATATATATCACACATGGAAATAAAGTCAAATATATCATAGGACCTATACCCCCTTTATCTCTTATTTTTCATCTGTGGTAATATGAATGAATCATACAAAAGTGATTATAATATATATATATATATATATATATATATATATATATATATATATATATATATATATATATATATACATAATATCATATATACCATATATATATATATATATATATATAGTACTGTAGAAAAAAAAATATTTGATGGCTGTAGAGGGGAAAAAAAAAGAATTATAGTCATTGTCGCATCATACTTTACCGTTCAGTTGCAGATGCCCGAACGTGCGGAAAGCTTTCAAATATCTGTTGCTTCAGACAGGTGCTCAACAGAAGGCTCACCAGCAGAACGTTGAACCACCCCATAACACTGCAATACTTTATTCGTCATGAAAGGACTCTCGTGATTACTGGACATTTTGAAGCCCTGCCTTGCTATTGCCTCTTTCATATAATTTTCCCAGTGCTTCCAAGGTCTTCTCTCACTCAGTTTACTAACACTTTCGAATTATACACATTTAGCCAACAATGTATTCCTCAGTTTTTTCCACATGACCAAACTACATCAAAACACTTTCTTCTTTCCTTCCATCCAGTTTTTACCTTTTAGCCGCTTTCCCGCTCTCCTTGCCTTTTCTGGTCACTACTCTACGAAAACAGCCCATTTCTACAGCGTCAATCTATTTCTTTGCCACTGCTATTCAACATCCACACCTCACTTCTGTACAGAAAATATGTGATACTGGTCTCAACAATACTGTCTTATATTTCGAGGTTGGATTCCAAGGGCCCTCCAAGTCTTTGTCTCATCTTTAGCTCACACCCTGTTACATTTCCTGCTTTGCTTGCTTTTCAATTGTTATATTCATTGCAACATGCCTGTGCAAATCAAGTGTTTCATACTTCTAGCTTTTCCGGTTCCATTTACTCTGTCCTTATTCCCGCTCACATTTATTCTCAAATTCCTCCTCTTGCACACTCCTCTGACTCCTCCGCAAACTTCTACGATTCATCCTCGCTATTCAGCACTCAGCGCCGCATCATTCAGCACTCTATCCACGACTCCTCAGTAATCAAATGCATGATGATGTTAGCTGTGAGATGCAAGACGATAGATAACTTCATTGGCCAACACATAAACGTTTAATTTCATCTTGAAGCCTAATACATGACAGGGAAAATAAATAACCATTTTTCTTTTATTTTTTTAATGAAAATATGTCATCTGGATGACTTTCATGATAAACCTTCACCATTCCATAAAACGACGGACGGATGAGAGGGAGAGGAAATACGGTATATTTTTCCTGTATTAATGTCGTAGTTACAAGCTAGACCGCTTTTCTGTATTTATCAGTGTAACATAAAAATCATTTGGAAAACTAATAGAAATATATAAATGGTTTTACATTAATGATACACATTTAATCGATATTTATGTCTGTCATCGAACAGCAAAAAATTATACATTTGACATTTCATTAACACGTAAATTTTGTTTCAGTCTTAACGGCACAGGTACCATAGTAAGACAGGTGTTGCTGAACCGTTTAACCAAAGCTTTATAAAGTAAAGGACTTAGTAAACTAGACTTTATCTCTTCAAGAATGCCCCTATGAACCAGAAAGGATAAACTCTCCTTTTAAAGCCTTCATTTTAGCTCTTGAAGTTATTCTTATCGTTTTTGATATCAGAAATATACTGGGTTTTCACACACACACACACACACACACATATACACTTCATTTATTACCAGATTATTTAGAGATATTCCTAACTCCGTCTTATGGCTCACCACTCACAGCATGCGAGTAATTTAAGTAGCGGCTCGTAGTCTTTTCCTCAGCGATAGATCAGTAAATCTCACTTAGAGTTACGGTGCTAATTACGTCTTTAAATTCATTCGGGTTTATCCCGCTAATCAGAATCCTAGAATATTGTTACCATACCTAAGAAAAAGAAGGCTCTCTCTCTCTCTCTCTCTCTCTCTCTCTCTCTCTCTCAGATACACAACAGCAAAAAGTCACACACACACACACACGCCATGACGAGGTCTGAAAGCTATAAAATAAAATACGAATAAAAGAAAGCACGATATAAATAACAGTTATGTAATGCACTGATTGACCTCTAAAAGAACCACAATCACAATAATATCTTATAATCCACGTGTACATGTGTACATTTATTGTCTTTCTGAAAAAAAAAGATATATACAGAAGTTAGTTGAGTACAAAAGCATTCGTGGCTGAATCCTATTAACGCTGCGGCAACTCAGATTTTGTTACCTAAATTATTTCTCTTCACGAAACGGGTTCAAGAGCCACACACCTCTGTCAAGTTTCTAACAAGATACAAATGGTCAGTTTCTAACAAGGTACGAATGGGGCTACCACAGTTCAACAATAGAAGCAGAAGTTCTCCTTCAGTGAAACTGAAACCATAGTTCGATTACGTACAGGAAGAACAGTGTACCTCGAACATCAGGCGGACACTAAATAAAGATATGCCAGAATTCTTCTTTAAGCTCAAACTCATGTTATTCTTTGTATAAAAAAACACAGCATGAGAAGTAGTATCCTTTTTTACCAGACCACTGAGCTGATTACATCAATCATAATAGCTTATTAGTTATCACACCCAGCTTACTTATCATTATCAATGAACCACATTATAGCGAGTCCTGTTTATATCACCAAATACATTCCTCTATTTCATCAGCCGGCCGCGGAATGAACTGGCCCATCGAGTGACAGTCTGAGCTGGAATTCGGCCAACAAAGGGCTTTACAGCATGAAAAGTATCTTTCTCGTTACATCACAATAGCTAGCTTATCGTTGATATCATTATCAATGAGTCGGTCATAGGGCTAAATTGGACTGGAACTCGCCAGGCCCGAGTTCGAGTCTCCAGCCGGCTGATGAAGAGTTAGAGGAATTTGTTTCTGGTGATAGAAATTCATTTCTCGCTATAATGTGGTTCGGATTCCACAATAAGCTGTAGGTCCCGTTGCTAAGTAACCAATTGGTTCTTAGCCACGTAAAATAAGTCTAATCCTTCGGGCCAGCCCTCTAGGAGATCTGTTAATCAGCTCAATGGTCTGGTTAAACTAAGGTACACTTGAACAATAGCTACGGCGCTTTTGTCCTTAGTATTTAACGAGAAATATTTCTGTGACGTGGGATTCCAACAAATATAACCGGCCATTTTACGATGGTTGAGAAAAGCTTCCAATAATAATAATAATAATAATAATAATAATAATAATAATAATAATAATAAACAATTGTGCACGAAGATGATTCTAGAACATATGTCAAAGGCGGACTCTGACTTTGCCCGAGGTTTAGGCAGTGTGTTCAGAAATCAATTGCCTCGTCTCCTTTACTCACTTATGGCTTCTAATTTCAAGTGGTGATATCTATTATTTTATCTGTAACCAAAAATAATTTCCCTCCACTGAACCTGAGATTAACTTGGCATGAGACAAAAATTCGCCAGTTGCCGAAATGTTGGGCGAAAAAGTTTGCCAACCACTGTGACTGGCTGTTGTAGTGTCAGTCGTGTATTGCGTAACAGTCGTCCAGTGTAGTCGGTGAGTCAAATTTGAACTGAAACTGAGGCACTACAGTATTTTCATCAGTGAAAGCCGCGTCCAAGACCTTTATTCGGACAGCCCCTTTATCATTCCTTGTCGTTCCAGATACAAAGGTCCGTTCCTTCTGTGGGGAGGGTCTCATGCTTTGTTTTTCACACTCTGAGAGTGTCTCATCAAACTAGGGTGGCCATTTCCAAATTCCCAAAAAAGAAGGACAATTTTTTTTTTTTTTTTTTTTTATATGGCCAACACCAATTTTTAACCTAAATTAAACATGATTATTGAGGAGTTGAAATATAAAATGTTGTATAATGTATATGGACAGTATATGGATATATATATATATATATATATATATATATATATATATATATATATATATATATATATATATAATATTGACTTGAGTGTTTAAATGTCAAATAGTGTATGAATAAAGAACTGAAATGAATTAATATTCAATTTCATTCGTGATGGAACAATTTAGTACATAACTGTGTAAACTGGCCTTTATACAAGTACACTATATAAAATTATTAGCCTAATGAAAAAAATCAATGGTTATTTTGACCATCAGTTCTCACTGTTTTAGTATATGTATTTGTATTTATTTATATTTTTAGTATTAATATATATATATATATATATATATATATATATATATATATATATATATATATATATATATATATATATATATTTTAGACTGACCCAAAAAAAGCAGGACAAATTAGCGTCCTTCTTAAGGTGAAGCAGGACAGAGGACAGAATGCTCAAAAACAGGACTGTCCTTCCTAAAGTAGGACGTCTGGCCACCCTACATCAAACCCGTTTGATGCTGTCTACTTGCTCTGAGAAAAAAAAAAAAAAAGAGCCGACAGCATCCCCAGCAAGCGACAGCTTTTTCCTCCTCGACAAATTGGATGAAGAACAGTGTAACTTGACTATTTTATACAAGCGGTGTAATTTCCACACCATTTTGAAGTGACAGGGTTAATCATATTGTCCTAAAAACCTTAACCGAATATGGGGCTGGAACCCATTTGCTGTGAGATGCGTTAACTGCATCCAGCTCTCGAGGCAACCGAACCAGTAAGTCAGCCATGACGCCATCTCCCATGATTAATTATTGTGATATATCGTTTCATTTGATCATCATTAATGTAACACCTCCTATAATCAAGATTAATTCGCTCCAAATGTAATGAAACCAGTAACATGACTGTCTGTTCATGAAATAGAAGCGTTCGCCGTTCACCTTCAAACTGCTTCCCCAAGCGTCTTGCTGTCTGCGATTGTGGGGTTGGAAACGAGGACAGCTTTCTTGCTCGAATGTTTTCAGTGAGACCTCCTTCCGTGTGTACAGTAGACTGAAGACGGAGCACTAGAACGCAACCAGGCGCTTTCGTGGGACCTGCAAATGTGAGTGGAGAGAGAGAGAGAGAGAGAGAGAGAGAGAGAGAGAGAGAGAGAGAGAGAGAGAGAGAGAGAGAGAGAGAAAGACGAGAATAATTCACGTGAGCAGCCGCTTACGTGCAACTGAAATATGAATTCCCGCCCATAACTATACATTTACTTGAGAGTAATTGGTATAATTGTTTTTTTCTTATTAAATTGTTAGTCTATATTATTTCTACATTAAATGGAGAACAGTTCATTGTAAATTGTTACTCCGCTTAGAGTAAAACTGAGCCGCACACATACTGAAGGAGATTCACAGAGAAAATCGTGATCGATTAAAGGCTATGTACCGTTTCTTACGAAACTCTGGTGGCAATGCATCACCACCCGGTGATTTACTGCTCATGTATTTTGCGACAGAATAAATGGCATTTAATGATGGGTCCTCATAATCTCGCATTTTCTTCTTCCAGTGTCACTTTCAGTACTAAACCATCATACTCGCAAGCAGCGTCAACCTCTAAGATATCAGATTTTCCTATTCCTCTTTTGTGTAATGTCAACGTCCACACTTAAAGGAAGTTCTCCAATCATCCATTTGCTTTATTTCTAGGTAGTAGCATTTCACTCCTCTTCCCTGGGTTTTGGCAGCGTAACTTTCATCCTGTTTGAATTCCTAGGCCTCTGTTTTTTTTTTTTTTTTTTGTAAGCTCTTTAAAGACTGCGGCCAGAGAAGTATCACAAACTAAAACTCACACTCGCCGCCTGATGATCAGAAGGAGACTGTTCTAATTTCCTCCGGCTTTCGTTATTTGAAAATCAAGTCTTAGTTTCTTCAGCTGATCCGGGATTTCTCATTTTTTCTTTCTATGATTTCTAAGCCCTCCGAGAGACTTGCACCAAGTGTCATCACTTCATGTTGCAGGAATTGTTGCCTCATCCGATATTTAACTGACCAAATTAGAAAGGACATATTAGGTAGGAATTATTTTCGGAACCACTTCTTCCAGTGATGGTATAATGGAAGTCTCCAGCCATTCTTAAGTTGCTCTGCTACCTCTAAGGTCACACAATTATTATTATTATTATTATTATTATTATTATTATTATTATTATTATTATTATTCAGAAGATGAACCCTATCCATATGGAACTACCGCACAGGGACCACTGACTTGAAATTCAAGCTTCCAAAGAATATGGTGTTCATTAGGAAGGAGTAAGAGGAAAAAAATTAAGTATACCTTAGTTTAACCAGACCACTGAAGCTGATTAACAGCTCTCTGAGAGGGCTGGCCCGAAGAATTAGACTTATTTTACGTGGCTAAGAACCAATTGGTTACTTAGCAACGGGACCTGCAGCTTACTGTGGAATCCGAACCACATTATAGCGAGAAATGAATTTCCGTCACCAGAAATAAATTCCTCTAACTCTTCATTAGCCAGCCGGGGACTCGAACTCGGGCCTAGCGAGTGCTAGCCCTCAACTCTACCGACTCGCCCAACGAAGAGCTAGGAGTAATAGGAGGTAGAGGGAAAAGCAAAGAGAAATCTCCTTTATTAAAAAAGAACAAATAAATCAATAAATAGATAAATAGATAAAAATGTATTAAAATGCAAGAAGAATAGTTCCAGCTGCACGTCATCCTCTGAAGGGAGAGAGGCTGTTCCACAATCCATAGTTCCTCGTTGGGCGAGTCGGTAGAGTTGTCGGCTAGCACTCGCTAGGCCCGAGTTCGAGTCTCCGGCCGGCTAAGGAAGAATTAGAGGAATTTATTTCTGGTGATAGAAATTCATTTCTCGCTATAATGTGATTCGGATTTCACAATAAGCTGTAGGTCCTGTTGCTAGGTAACCAATTGGTTCTTAGCCACGTAAAAAGTCCAATCCTTCTGGCCAGCCCTCTCTAGGAGAGCTGTTAATCAGCTCCTCAGTGGTCTGATAGAACTAAGGTATACTTAACTTGTTCCACAATCCAACGGTGTAAGGAATAAATGACTCCAGGGGTGGGTGGTGCGGGGTTGGGTCGTTTCCTGATAGACCTATGGCGGAAACGGTGCGGTACGGAAGTAGATATGAATTAAACTTTCACTTCGTTTTGTGTCAGTTACTAGTTGGTTTCCTTGTCCTATTAGTGTAGTATACTGTGCAGTTATGTCACAGCGCAACTGTGAGTGAACATGTTAGGAGTTTATAGTTAACTGCCGTGGCTTCTTGATTTTGTCTACCCGGAATTCCTCTTTGGACCCTCGACGGCACAGTAAGTGGTACTTGCCACAGTATATTGCCTGAACATACCTTCACAATAATACCTGTCCTGATGACAATGCTGCAGTGATATTTTGTACTGAACGCTGTCAGAACTTCAGTGTGTCCTCCTGACATCAATGCATTACTTCAGTAGATAAATAGAGATGTCGGATTTTTGCAAACTTTTGTACATATTACCTTTGAATTATTCTTGTGTCAGCTGAAAATTGTTTTCATATGCACGGTCATTTCGTATATTGGAAATAGCAGGGATAGAGTAAAAGCCCAATCGGTTTGGCGAAGCCATGCCTTCTCGTCACTGTAGATAAGATAGCCTAAGTGACCGTCACGTTATGGAGATGAAAAAGAGGCCCCTTTTGAAAAAAAAAAAAAAAAAAAGTCTGCGCAAAGCTAAATACAGGAATCAAAAATTGGTATGGGTATGATTACATTTCTCAAATTACGTAAACAGACATGAGTCAGTGAATAATTGCCTAAGTCTGTGCTTGATTGAAAGGCGTTTTGAAATGACAGTGATTGTGTCACTCTTGACCAATGCAAACATTATAATTAGACTTGCTTCCATTTCTCTTAGCAATTGGACTACATATGTAACAATCAGTTGACACTTAGCTCTTTGTTTCGTGCGTACTTTATATGTAAAGGAAGCTTTTGTTTATTTTTGCCGAATGTGTGACATACTAACTTTATCAAGACTGAAGAGACGCAATATAAAGAAACTGTGTTTGCAGCAGTATTTTCTTTCCCCTAAGTTTCTAAGCTTTATTACAGCACAATGAAAAGTGTTCACTTTGAGATTTAAACACTCGGGACATGTGTCACCGAAATGCAAATGAGTCTTCCCGTATCTCAGAGTTCTTGATGTTTTCCAACTCACGTCGTAGCAGGGGCGCTAACGACCTCTTGTGCTGGGTGTTTCTACACAAGCCTCCCATATCACAAGAGCGTTGCGTTATTGTCTTTGTGTTAGAATATCAGCGTTACTACACAAGACTCATCAATGGAAACAATTTAGTATTACTACAACAACTTCCGTTTTTAGTGATCATCTCCTCAGAGCGAACTTACAATTCATTAAGATTAAAAATCCCCAAGATTTACAGTTAGCTTACTTCAGAAAAGTTAAGTATACCTTAGTTTAACCAGACCACTGAGCTGATTAACAGCTCTCCAGGGCTGGCCCGAAGGATTAGACTTATTTAACGTGGCTAAGAACCAACTGGTTACTTAGCAACGGGACCTACAGCTTGTTGTGGAAGCCGAACCACATTATAGCGAGAAATTAATTTCTATCACCAGAAATAAATTCCTCTA
>NC_089776.1:3703365-3705865 GCF_040412425.1 Macrobrachium rosenbergii
TACACGTACATTGTCATTCAAAGTTTTCCAGGCAGCGCCAATTGGTCAATAAGCGTATATATATATATATATATATATATATATATATATATATATATATATATATATATATATATAATACATATATGTGTGTGCTTATTTTAAGCAATGAATTCAGGACAGAATTATTAATCACAGGAAAGAAAGGCATTTTCAATGATAGTGCACATACTTTACAAGACAAAACAATTTAAAGGGGATGCAGGAAAATTTTCTGAGTCCTTCAGAGTTTCCCCAGGCAGCGCCAGGTTGGTCAGCTAGTGTATATGTATATATATATGTATATGTATATATATATATATGTATATATATATATATATATATATATATATATATATATATATATATATATATATATATATATATATATATATATATATATATATATATATATATATATATATATATATATATATATATATATATATATATATATATATATATATATATATATATAAGGTGAAGCAAAGGGACAGGCATCTTGTTCATAAAACAGTTTATTGCTCGGACGTTTCATGACTTACTTTCCACTCGCATTTTCAAGGCTGAAACAATTTTGGACACTATAATAGTTAACTTCACATTTAGAAAAATTCGTATAAATTATACTGCAAAAACTAAAACACAAGAAATCTATACAAAGTATGAGATAAAAGACAAATAAGAAAACAGATTCAACATGAAACTACACACAAGAACCCACCACAGCAGTGGAAATGAGAAGACTGAAGGAGAACATTTTAAAAACAATGACAATATGTCTGTAAAACATCTATTTAGGCTACAAACAGTTGTGTAGAAGACACCTGGGTATTTAGAGCTGGAACCTTCTTTTTTATTAAAAGACATTCTAAAATGTTCAGGTCAATTTCATTGTTAACCCTTCCAACAACTTTGAAGTCTTTATATTTTATGTAGGTTTTTTTATATTTTTATATTTTATATTATAATGACTCGACGTCGAGTCATTATTTACTAAAGTCCTGATTGCCGACATGTTGTCTTTCTTAGAGAGGAAGTTACAACCATATGAAGACCATTTTCCTCTTGGCATAGATAAAACTTTAAAACTTATCAACCTCTGCGTAACTAACAACGTGTTTTCTTTCAATGGTAATTTTTACAAACAAAAATTTGGCTGTAGCATGAAAGTCCCCTATCACCCCTTCTAGCAAACTTGTACATGGAATATTTCGAAACAGAACTTTTGTCGTCTATCAAACCCCGTAATATGATCTGGCTTAGATATTAATGATATCTTTACTTTCTGGGACAATAGCTGGGGGACTTTAATGAATTTTTAATAGGCTAAATTCGCTAGTGCCGACCATAAAATTTAAAACGGAATGGGAAAGGACGGAAAACTGCCGTTCCTAGATGTACTGATCATAAGAAAACAGAACAGATATGCATTTACAGTATATAGAAAACCCACCTTCGCTGTTTCCTACATTCATTTCTTAAGCTACCACGACGTCTCCGTAAAAAGTCATAAAAGGGTGCAACTTATTCCTCAGAGGACTTAGGATATGTTCAAATGAGTACCAGATAAAGAATTCAACACGATCCGCCAACACCTAACGCAACTGTTTTATCCACCACACATTATCGAGAGGGCTATTAACAAAGGAATAAAATATACAGTAGAGGTCCCACTAACAACAGACAAATAGATTTCAACAACAAAATAAAGCTTCCGTACAACGAAAACATCCAAAAACCACCGAACAACTCAGGTCTAACAATCCTTCATTTTCCATTATCCCAAATCCATCGGGAGTTCGCTCATTAACGTATACTTAAATAACAAAGGGAAGAAGCCGGGTTTGATACCGTGTAGCAATTGTAATGACATTTACATAGGCGAGGCAGGGTAGATCGCTCTCATGGGGTAGAATAACAGAGCACAAAAGATCAGTACGTTAAAAAGAGTTCGGGGATTTTCCTACATATCAGAAATACAGGACATGTCATAAACTGGAGTGGGGCAGAGTTGGTTTTCAAAAGTAGCTGTCCGTACAAAAGAAAGATGCTGGAATCTGCTATCATCAATCAAACCAACAATAAGAACCTGTCAGGAGGACACTGGAAATCGGACGACATCGACGTTTTCTCAGACCCCTCCTGAAGAAGATGACCCAAGAAACGCGACCTCCAGATCCATCGCCAAACGGGAGCTAATGAGGCCAAAAACCACTAGGAAATTGGTCTTTTCCTCCTCCTCAGGAAACATGACCGTCATACCATCAGAGCCTTAAGGCCACACCTTTATGTTTTGTATATATACCTTGTAACATTTCTCTGTCCATATTCTACCAGTGAACAGGGGCACAAATGATCTAAATATATGGTTTCAACGTTTAAATAGTGTTTTATGGGCCTTCTTATATTTATATTAGCAAATGTAGTATTACAGGAAAAGTAATATATATATATATATATATATATATATATATATATA
>NC_089776.1:3708365-3740865 GCF_040412425.1 Macrobrachium rosenbergii
TTTGTATTATTAATACTCCAGGAATGACCAAGAACGTGATTGATGGTATGACTGATAATGATAACATGGCATGCAAAAGAATGTCAACACTTACATTCAGCCGCGAAGTGAAGAGCAGGTAGTGGGACATTGAAGATTATTCCATTATCCATTATCCTTGAGAATGCAGGTGGTTGTCAACAGAGGGTCCAATGTTGTGGGGGGGGGGTGACAAGGGCAGGGAGATTAATTTAATTGAGCCTGATCCGCCTGACAGGTTCATAATCCCCCCAAGTGGTGGAATCATTTTCATCCTCAAAGCCACATTCATCATCAGGCCCTGGCCTCACTGCACCGGCCTCAGCTGGCATGACCAGCCCTTGCTGTCGCTGGATGAGACCCTCAAGGAAAGACCTGTTTGGTGTAAACATGAATGGCAGTCATTTCTTCAAAGCCTTTATCTTCGCAGGCTGCAAGGCAATAACTACCACGTACTTCTGCGGTAGAACAACAGCACTGAGGTCCAGGTCTCCTGTCTTTTTGCGTCTCTTTTCTAAGGGGACTATGCCGTCTGAGTTAGTCATCAAAACTGCAGCCATACTTCACCTTGTATGAAGAATGCTCCTTGACTGATAGGACAATTTGGGAGGCCTTCTTAAACAACCCGACTGGTCTCCTAGTTACATAACTTTCCAGAATCTTGATGTCCTTAAAGTGGGTCTTGTCCACACGATGCACCTTGATACGGTCCTCAGAAGTCTCTGACTGTCGGCGGAAATTCTTCGCAAGGACTCCAAATGACCGATCACAGGGCAGGTATGAGTGGCCACTCACCATGAAAATCACCTCTACCCTCCTCGATCTTACCGTGTCACGGTAGAAAAGCCGATACTGTGGCTATACCACTCGATGTTGTAGGCTGAGGGTCATCTAGCTGATCACGACCATTAGTAGGCATTGCCGATAACAAAAAAATACACACTGGGCAATGATAATCACTTCAAAATACCGGAAAATGTTACGAGTAATCTTAGCTGCTTAGCACTCCCGCCACACTCGAATGTATTTTTACAAGAAGAAGTAGCAATGGCTGCCAATCGCTCCGTGTTAGCGTGGAAAAAGGTTCTCGAATTCGAGTTTTCAAAAGGCGCATTAGATGGGTTTTCTTTATTATTAAAATAAGTAATATTATTAAATTTAAAACGCAGTTCAATTGTAATAATAAATTAAATAAGACGAAAACATTTTGTTAAAAATTACGTATTTATGTCGTGAAAGAATGAGCTTGGCAGCCCTGTTGGAGCAGTCAGCTGACGTGTGGGTGAGTGGTGAGTGCCGGGTTTAGTTCCAAAATCGTGGCAAGTTGCATGGCTCGGTACTTACGGGTGAAAACCAGTGTTCATATAACGCAAAATTGAACCTTATTCTCATCATCAAAATATACACTCGCTTATACCATTCGAAAGAGGAAACGAAGGGAATTCCAGATGTACGATAAAATGCATTTCTCAAATTTGTGGCGAGTGCCGGTCCTAGCGCTGGACACCTCAAATTCTTCCTATTAAAACCATCTTACAGTATTTATGCAGACCTTCCTCTAATCGCTCTATTTCTTGCTGAAAATAACTTGCAGCCACCAACGGTAAAATTTTATCAGACGTTTTTCAACTTGACAAAATAAGGGCGTTTAATGATATGATATTTTTCTTTATTCCAAACTTGCTTTTTTAAGCCTCTGCATTGAAGTGAACCTTGTTTAAAATGGCTTCAAGATATCCCAGTCGTTGTTATCATCGCCAACGAGACATGATTTTCGAGGAAGTCGTTTCATTGCTTCTCGAAGCCCTCAAGAAATAACCTCAAATCCGATTTCAATTTGCTTTTGTTAAATGATTTAGGGTAGCACTACTGCCTGTGCTGTTGAATTTAAAAACCTTTCCTGCGGTTTGTGACAATTACGAGACAGCTGCCGTTGGCTTAAACGCAATTTTTTGGAGCACAGTTTTTCATCAGATCATCTAGTGCGAGAAATCCGAGTGCCTACTGATATGTACCAAAGCTGGTCGTTGCATTAGCCACTCCCATCATAGGACAAGGAAGTCTCGAGTTCTGTTAAACTCGCTACTCCTCACCTGCACATTGTATATGGATACCAAATCACCTACATTCTTTCCATATTTATTAGTGATGAGAGATGTTGTGTTAACCGGATATCTATCTATCTATCTGTCTTTCATATATATATATATATATAATATATATATATATATCCATCATTTACAATTGTATTAATATATATATATATATATATATATATATATATATATATACATACTGTATATATATATAAATATATATATATATATATATATATATATATATATATATATATATATATATTACTATAAGTTAAATTTTGTACGTGATTCATTTTATCATTGAAAATTGACATAAGAAGTCACAAATATATTACAAAAACCGGTCAGAAGCTCTTATTTTTTCAGGATTTTAATATATATATATATATATATATATATATATATATAATATAAATATATATATATATATATATATATATATATATATATATATATTATGTGTGAGAAATGTATGTATATATATAAATATATATATATATGTACATATATATATATGTATATATATATATATATATATATATATATATATATATATATATATATATATATATATATATATATATATATATATATATATATTCCACTTCAAGCTGAGTAACAAATTCCCTTGGACCTGTATATTTGCTTCATGGCCCGGAAGAATAGCCCTATTTTAAACCTTTGTTTACTGGTTGATAGGCTAAGAATCAATTTTTTACTTAAATAACGGGGAAAAGTACTTTTTACTCTCTGGGATTATTTGTATAAGATGAATCAATACTCTTTGATTACCAGCCTACAATGTTTGTTGTGACAATTTATTTCATCAAGATATGGTTTTGACCTACTTTTCCAAAACTCAAAATTTTTATTCTTTACAAACTGAAAAAAATGTTTTGTCCCAGACTGGTGTAAATGCTAAGTATTTATTTGGTCAGAATGGTCCGAAAAAGTTACAAGAAATAACTTACATTTTTCTGAATAAATACCAAATAATCCTTTTCAATAAGATCAGAAGAACCAAGTCACAGTTCAATGGTTTTGGTCATCAAGTGGTCAGTTTAGATATAGTTCCCGCTTTCAGACACAGAATTTTGGAACATTCTGTCTACATAGTTTCCCTTTCCAACATTTTCTGATTAGAAACCAGTAAACAGGGACCATCCTTTCATTAGTTTTCACATCAAAACAGACTGAAAATTGTATGTGATGAAAATTGAAACAACACAGGAAAGCTATCGTTAATAAAATATATATATATATATATATGGTATATATATATATATTTTATATATATATGTTTGTGTTTTTAATGTTCCAGTTATTTGTATAAAGTATTTATGTATATATTATATTTCGTATGGTATTTTTATAAGATATATGACAATTATATGTATATTTTATATATATATATATATATATATATATATATATATATATATATATATATATTATATGCAACATTTGAGAAGGGGATTAATGCACCCTGAAAGTCTGAAGGTGTGTAATGTGTAAGTCATCAGAATCAGCTCCCTCATAAGCACTATTCAAATTCGCATCCATTTATAAGCCGAGGATCATGAAACCAAAAAAAAAAAAAAATCTGCAATATTTCAACAAAGAAACCCAGAGAACCGGAGCCTGAACCAGCACCTTCCTCAACGTTCCTTATCATTTCTCTGATGTGGATGAATGCCTGCATTAAGTGGCCACGAGCTTCCCTCTTCCTTCATTACTGCACCTAATGACACCCTCCGAAACCTTTGACCTTTCCCGCCTCATCTGGCAACCCTTCATCACGATCCTCTGACACAAGAGCTTCCTCAGAGAAAATGTCATTTAAACAACTCTATGAAAGGCCCATTGCCTTTGGTGATATCATTTGGGAAGAGTTTGTTTGATAACAGTATTTAAAGTCCAGCTAATGTAATGTAATGTTGCTTTAAACCAGTGGTTCTCAATCTTTTTTTTGTGATGGCACCCTAACAAATGTAATCACTGCCGCGGCACCCCTTCTTCACCATCCCACCATATCGCATGAATTAACTTCTCATTTAATATATTTACAGTATATATATATATATATATATATATATATATATATATATATATATATATATATATATATATATATATATATATATATATATATAATGTATATTAGAGTAGACACTGATAATAATTATATGAAGACTTCTGCAAACTTTTTTTTTTTTATTTTACAAATATTCACTGAGATGATCTAGCCAAGACAAAATTCATGACAATCTTGCAGGCACCCGTAGGCACTGTCTGTGGCACCCCAGGGTGCCACGGCACCAGTTTGAGAACCACTGAAAACAATCGTAAAATAATATTGGAAACCAAAATTAGGTTGGGAACAATATATTGGAATATATTTATATGACTTCCGATTATTTTATTTTAAACTGACCGTTGAAATGAGTGATAACAAACCACAGTGACCAAATGATTAAGTGAAATTGCTTCTGCGGGAGCATTAAATCAAACAAAAGACCAGACTGCCAACATAGGAGGCAATGAAATCAGCCAAGAATCAAGGTCCTTGACATTCATATGTTCATATATTCACTCCTGAATATATGGTCCTTTAAAAAATCTGTGTCATGAATGTAACACTTAAAGTTCGCGTGAATATTTTTTTTTTTTTTTGAGTCCTCAAAGCTCATAACAAATTGGAATTTCAAAGTCATTTTACCTAAAAGTCACACAGTCAAAGGAATTAGAAATGAAGGAGAACGATGAGACGTGAACTTTTGTCTCATACACCTGTGAAAATAAGGAGCGAATGAGGTCGGTTGAAGCGTTTACAATTGGTGGAACCATCATTATTCATATCACACGAGCGTTTCTATGAGGTGTATGCCCACGAAATAATAACTCACAAATTTCAATAGAATAGAATGTCCTATTCCAGCCCCGAAAAAGAAAAAGAACCCATTGCAATAGACCAATAAGTGTGATGGTTTTATGATTACACCAAGGTTTTCTGCCAATTATAAGCAGTCATTTGGATACGAAGGTTTAAGGCATATTTTTGTTTAGCCTGAAACACCCACATTGTTGTGAATCATGTGTATATATATATATATATATATATATATATATATATATATATATATATATATATATATATATATATATATATATATATATATATATATACATATATATATATATATATATATATATATATATATATATATATTTACACATATATATATCTTCTATCTTCATTCACCTACAGAAATTGGGTCCTAAAATGGAATTGGGCATATGTGCAAAACCTTTTGTGTGTGTCAGCGCAGATCAGGAAGAGGTGTAAGAAAGGTCGACTTACACACAGTCAGTACACTGCGAGCCTTGTTGGAGAGCGGATGTGCCAGTCAGAGCAAGTTGCAGCAAGCTCCTTTTCTTCGGCGTCAAAGCTTCAGTGGTTCCACATTTGAATCCAGTTTTCCTGATATGTAACGATTCTGATTTACGGATTTTTTTTTATATTATGTGTTATATTGGAAGTAAAATAGTTAAATGGTGTGCCTTGAAGTCCATGTGGCCACATCTGCTGATTGGTGCCACATTTGTCCATATTCATTTTTTTTCTGACATGACGCTTTTTCCTTGTGTTGTAGATTTCACGATGGTATCAAGAAATCTTAGAGAAGCTGAGATTTCACACCACTTGTTTTCATCAGACGACGACTACAGCATTGTGGAAGAGATTGTTGACCTTGTGTACGAGGTTGAGGTACACGTGGACGCAAAGGGCGCCGATGAAGTGGAGGGAGACATGGTTGAAGCTGAGGAGAGGAGAGGACTGCCCCTACACACTTCACGAACTCTGCCCTCTCATGGATGATGGCACCTCCATTGCTGACCATTCTGGCGCCTCTGCTTCATTTGCTATGCAGTCAACGAGTACCTCAGTATCTTCTTTGCCATCTGGGCATATATCCTGAGTTCCGCAGAACTTCACAGCTGCAGGAGGAGGCGGGGCATTCATGGACGTGCAATTGGCGGCCCCCATGCCAGCTGAAGAATGAGTTCTCAAGGCACATGACAGGATTGCTTCGCATAGTGTGCCTAACCATCAGATCGAATGCATTATCAGTAGGAACATCGAGAATGGTGCCATCACCATGGCAACTGATGGAGCCTCGACACCTGGCCAGGTCTTCTTCCTCGATGATGTTAAGCTTGCCACAGTGTGTGTGCACACCAATGCCAGGAAGGCTCAACTCAGGGCAAAATAGAAGGCCGACCTGCTAACGTTTCAAGATATTACCATGCTGGAGCTGAAGGCATTCATTGGACTTCTCATCATGTCCAGCAAGAGGCCCCAACCTACAGGCGCTGTTTGTGACTCGAATACGAGGGAGGGACGAAAGAAAACCGACAGGTTAGCAGCTATGAGGAGTGAGAGAGACTTGGCGATTGCACACAGCACCGTCAACTAGTAACTGTCGTCATTTATCAGTATATGCGAATGTTTATAGAAAATAGCGTGTCTTAAATAAATGGTCTTAAATGTGGTCAAGATTGGGCTCTCAAACTGAATGGTCCATTGTTATAAGTAAGTATAGCTTAGTTTTACCAGACCACTGAGCTGATTAACAGCTCTCCTAGGGCTGGCCCAAAGGTTTAGATTTATTTTACTTGGCTAAGAACCAATTGGTTACCTAGCAACGGGACCTACAGCTTATTGTGGAATCCGAACCACATTATAGCGAGAAATGAATTTCTAACACCAGAAATAAATTCCTCTAATTCTTCATTGGCCGGTTGGAGATTCGAACTCGCGGCCAGCAGAGTGGTAGCTGAGAACGGAACCCACTCTCCCAACGAGGAATTGTAGGGAATATGAACGGAAATACAGTAAAAGGAATGAAAGGGGTTGCAGCTAGGGGCAGAAGGGACGCTGCAAAGACCCTTAAATAATGCCTACAGTGCACCACGTGAGATGCACTGACAGCACCACCCCCGTACGAGGCTAATGACTATTGTTACACAGTACTTGGCAATCCCTAACCTTAGAAATGCGTCTGGTGACAGTAGATTTTTTATTTGCTTCCTCAAACATGACACAAAACAAATTCCATAAAGCTCTTTTGCTGCAAGCATTCGAGTATATCTTGGAGGAACAATTCAGCAATCTTATTTACAGAGATTTATTACCGCTTACGCAATTTACAACATTTATCAGCCCTTTAGAAGGCAACGCCATCAAGCGAATGTAAATATACGGCAGTCCACTACTTCCTGAAAAAGCTCTAACAGAAAATAATGAGTATCTGAATAAAAACTGTTTCTGCTCCATTTTATTTTAAAGATTTCCATTGTGGATATCGCGGCTTTTTCTCGTAATTTCTGTCTCCCCGAGTCCTGAGAGACTCGTATAGAGAGAGAGAGAGAGAGAGAGAGAGAGAGAGAGAGAGAGAGAGAGCCAGCAATTGTTATCTCACGAAAACAAGTTTGCAAACTTTCGAGCACCATCCGGCTAATGAGTTTCAAGTCGGAAACAAAGCTGTTGTTGTTTTAATTCTTCTACTTAATATTTTTGTTCATAAAATTAAATATATTAATCTCCTTCTTCCTCCCTATCTCTCAATACCTCGATTTATTTGTCTCACACTGTATATATCAATCTCTAATATTATTCTTATAGTAGACATTTTAGAAATGGAGACAATCATTTCAGTAGGTAAGAAAGATGTAGCATTATTATTATTATTATTATTATTATTATTATTATTATTATTATTATTATTATTATTATTATTATTATTATTATTAATCAGAATATGAACCCTGCTCATATGGGACCTACCCACAGGGGCCACTGACTTGAAATCCAAGCTTCCAAGAAATGGTCTTCATTCGAAAGAAGTAACTGAAGGTAATGGGAGATACAGAAAGAACAGATCAGTTATTAGAAAAACAGATAAGAAATAAATAAATGAAAACATAAATAAATAAATAAAAATGTAAATTCTTCTTCTTCTTCTTCGTTTTAACGTGCCTTTTCCCATTTTTATATGGGGTAAGCACGATGCCTTCTTTTTGAATGTAAATAAATTATTAAAATACAAGGAGAATTGCATTAGGGTACCAATACATTACATCTTTATTTGAAGGTCTGAAGTTCCAATTGCAGCAGCAGGCAGTTTCAGCTTTGAATATTGTAAATAAATTAGTCGTGTGTCCATGCTTTATGACAGCAGCATCATCAGGGAGGCTGTTCCACCGTCCGATAACTTTCTTGTTCTTTTTGAAGGAGTTAGATGCCCTTATTTCCTCGAGCAGCTCATCAGGTTGCTCATATCACTGGCGTGTAAGTAGACAATTTAACCACGAGTACAGTGATCAGTACGTAGTAACCTGCTCGTCAGACCATTCATCTTTTGGTACCTCTGGGAAAGCATTTGACGTATCAGGGATAAGTTATGCAATAATTCCACGATTGTGGAACTTATTACATAGCGTATCACTCATAAGCTATGTGAGAGTTGGGGAGGTTCTGGTAATGTAGAACGTAAAAGAAGTCTGTAAAATTTGTGGAAAATGTCATGATATAAAAAAAGAGATATTTTATAAATCCGTAATTGTATTCCATCTCAAAATGCAGCCCTATGAAATCAGTTATGTGAAATTTAATGGAGAAATAATAACAGGAAAAAGTATGAAAGTGTATTTTCATGTAACTGATATATTTTCTGTGATCAGCTAAAGTTAATATCATACGAAATTATGAAAAGTGATGATGAACTGTGTAAAATATGAAGAAATAAGTTGAGAAATGTTAATTATATAAATGAAATTATATTGCAGTTTTCATTTGCTTGGTATATAACTTAAAGCAATTGTTATTATCTTCGACTGGCAGAGACCCAAAACTGCTTGAATTCTAGAAGCCCTACAGTCAAGAACTTTTAATCTTTTCAAAAGACATTATACAACTTAGGTAGATAGCACGAATTACAGATATCAAGGTCATATAATGAAAGTCAATATACTTGGCACTAGTCATGAGCATTAGCCTATGGAATTTTTAAAATAAATGCCACTAGGTATTTGCATAATTGGAAGATACTCTTCAGTTCAAATCACGAGAGAGAGAGAGAGAGAGAGAGAGAACCTCGAAATTTCCAAAAGTAACCTTTGGATTTATTTCTAATAGATATATATATCGGAAAACCCAGGATGAAATCATAAAAAGCATCATTGCCTGATGATTTCGAGTATTGAATACAAAATTCTTCGGGGTACAGCACAAAGTGAGACAGATGAGGGACATCAAAATTAGAAATGAGTATATAAACGAAATTTTTGTAAAAAAACAACAAGCAGCAACACTCATAGTGAAACAAGCACACTGTCCACAAACTGCACCTGCTGTACTGAGGGATTCAGAACCGATGAAACACGGCTTTTCGGCAACACCTTTTTATCAAAGCATCGGATAAAGGTGAAAGTTGGCAAGTGTATATTTTATAACCCTACCTAATTTTTGCAAGTATTATTTAGTACCTAAGTTCAATAGTTCTGGTACTTATCAGAGTAAAAATACGTTTCCTATGCCAGAGCCATCAAAATCGCAGGTGAGGGTTTTGAACACAATAGTGACGTTAACCTATGACGTCATGAAGCTCCACCCACAGTGCAGAGAAATTTACAAGTGGGGAAAACGTCTCTTCACTGTGGCGCTGCCCACTTGCCGATGACATATTCACTGATTGATATTAGTGCCCCTCCTAGGCCTCAGCGATAATAATGATGGCGAGCAAGATTTGTCATCATCCCCTTGATTGCATCATCATTCGCAATAATTTTAATAATAATAATAATAATAATAATAATAATAATAATATTATATTATTATTATTATTATTATTATTATTATTATTATTATTATTATTATTATTATTATTATTTTGTTATTATTTTGGAGATTTCATCGCAACTTCCACAGCAGTTGTTGGGACTAAGTTGTTAGCTTGGAATTCTTCCATTTTCTTGATATTCGTATTGTTTCTATTTTACAAATAAGTCAATGTATGTGTTCCATCCACATAATGAACCAGTTTATAGCTCATTTGTTAGATCTACAACTATTCAGGGCGGGAATACATAAAGACAATCCGTTTTGTTTTACCTCAGGTTTCGACACTATAGCCTTCTATTTGCAGCAAGTCAGGAGCGGTCACTAGAAGTAGAATTCAAATGAAAAGCAATGATGCCTCATTTCCCTCAATTGTTAGAGGTGTAAAGGTCTACGCCAATGGTTTATTTCATTTAATGTGACCCATTGCTATTTTTCTTTTTTTTTTATTTATATCATACAGCACCCTAAGCAGCGCTCGTACACTCGCTGCAAATAAAAGGTAATGGTAGGATTAAAGATTTTAAGGGCAAGCTATTATTTACCTACTTAATACCAATCAAATTTAACACGATTTATATTGATATGCATGGAAAGGAAAATACATTGAAATCAGTTTGAATGAGGAACATATTGTTATAATCATTGTTTTAATAAATATGTTTTAGATGTACAAATAAAACATCTAGCACTATACATAATTTATTTACAAATGTCTTCATCATCACTCTCGAGGAAGAGGTCATCATCCCCGTCCTCATCATTGCTAGTGATGTCAGTAATGACTGGTTCCACGCTCACATGGATATCGTACGACTTCCAGTACTCATCCTTAAAGTGAAGGGATTGTCTAACGGCTACTGCCCACACTTCTGGGGTGGCTAAGTAACTATTACCCACTACAGAAATAATTACCTATTCACGCTATAGTAAATCTTGCCACGGGTCTTGTTACTTGCATACAAAGTGGCTAGCCGTAGCACAAATGCAGTCTTGCAACCACGGGGACAATTCCATATCCTGCTGGCCATTATTGAATTTGTTGAAGTCTAGACTGGTGGATGGGCGGAGCCTCATGACGTCATATTTTGTCTACGTCACGAAATGTTTTAGGATCCTTGTCTGTGATTTTCTCGGTTCCGGCATCAGCGATTTCATTTTACTCTATAAATATCAAAACTATCGAACTTGCAAAAATTAGGTAGTGTTATAGAATATATACTTGCCAACTTTCACCATTGTCCGACACTTTGATAAAAAGGTGTTGCTGAAAAACCGTGTTTCATCGGCTCTGAATCCCTCAACACATGAAATTTGGTCCTATAAAACAAAACGGGTAAAAAAAAAATGTAGGTCCATAATTTTGAATTGTGGAACGATACTCTTTATAAACTAACCATCCATTTTGTTTTGACCTTTGCCAATATTTACAAAACAGCCTGACTCTAGTTCAATTACACTTGCTTCTACAGTAGATCTTTTAACAAAATCTTTAAAAACAGGACTTCTCTAGAATTTCTCCAATCGATAGAATGATTACAGTAGTTCATTTGTACAAAGAGAGAGTTGGACACATTTCCCACATCACACAATACTACTATGTATTTCGGGAAGTTTGAGTCATCGTTTTTTGCCAATACCTTTCAAACCAATCGATTGATTGGCACGGTACTTTGAAACAGTTTCTCACACTCCCCTAATTTTTTGATAAAAAATTCCACGTCCAAACACAGATTTTAAAGGCACTCTACTCTTCAATTTTAGGACGTAGCCAAACCTAGCCAGTCAAGATTTACGAATTCATTCGGATATGCGCTCTTGGGGTACTTATCCCTCCCATCACCCACCCTTCTTCACTTCCCCATCTTTCTTTTCATTCATTCCCACCTCTCTCTCTCTCTCTCTCTCTCTCTCTCTCTCTCTCTCTCTCTCTCTCTCTGTTTTCAGGCAATATCAGATTTTTGTTGGGGGCAAAGACGATGTAATGAAATGGCTAATCTGAGTTTTTTTTTTTAGTTTGTGAATTTAGGCCACATAAATCAGCAAAATTTGTATGTTTTATTTTCATCACTGGTAGCTAGTATGAAGATCAAGAAACATAATATTTCTGAGAAATTTTATATATTTATGATTGCACTTTTTGGAGAAAACATGCTGTTACTTCTTGGGGCTTGGGGGTGAGGGCCAAATCTGAGGCTTTTGGGTTATAGTTGACCCTCCCAGTCCCCCTCCCGAATGATAAAACTGTCTGACTCTCTCTCTCTCTCTCTCTCTCTCTCTCTCTCTCTCTGTCTCCTCAATTTAGAATATTTATTATGTAATGGAATGTTTTCAGGCACATATCAGCATTGCAATTTTCAACTGTTGAAATGAGCTAACGAAATGTTATACAGGGTTAAATCTTTGTAGTTGATGAATGAAATGATTAAACACTTATCACTTGTGTATGCAGTAACTACAGAGAAGGGTTGTCTCGTCGCTGTTCAGAGTTATGGCTCTCATGTTGAAATGTCCCCGTGGATGCAGAAATGCATTTGTTATACATCTTCTTGAAGTTCACAGCCGGGAGAAAGCTGCCCAAAAATTGAGAACAAATCTGAATAGGCAAGATATTGCTTATGGTCATATTTCACGGTCATATATTTAAGGGAATAAGGGAAAGATAAAACTGATTTAGAGACAGACATCTATGATATCGTGTACATTGTTCTGTGATTTTAACCCATTATTTTTTTATTATATATGTAGAACAATGAATACAATTTAGAATAAACATGAAATAACTTTTCATCACAAAATTATGCAAACAGAATAAAAACAATCACACAATTACAAAGAAAGTAACATAGACTAGTACGGGGTGTAATGACGTCAAGGAAGGAAGGAAGGAAGGAAGGAAGGAAGGAAGGAAGAAAGGAAGGAAGGAAGGAAGGAAGGAAGGAAGGAAGGAAGGAAGGAAGGAAGGAAGGAAGGACTTTGACTACAATATTGTGTTTAGGAACTTCCATATACCAATATTCTACAAATTGTTTTCATAATAGCACTTAATAATCAACTATATTACCTCTCTTACTTCTAATTGTACAAATGTTCAGCGTACAATAATTACATTACACTTTATAACAGTAGTCATCAATTTGCGTCACAGAAAATGATTAATATTCCCTCTTAAATAATATTCGGACTAACCGACCTAAAGCGATGAGGGGGACGGCATCATATATAATTGAGCCAGCATTTTTTCTAAAAAACACATTTCATATATTTCGTTAAGAAAATCTTATGAAAGTTGCTTGTATCAGTACAGCGCAAAAGGGCATACCTTAGTTTAACCAGACCACTGAGCCCGAAGGATTAGATTTATTTTACGTGGCTAAGAACCAATTGGTTACCTAGCAACGGGACCTACAGCTTCTTGTGGAATCCAAACCACATTATAACGAGAAATGAATTTCTATCACCAGAAATAAATTCCTCTTATTCTTCATCGGCCGCTTGGAGATTCGAACTCGCGGCCAGCAGAGTGCTAGCTGAGAACGGAACCCAAACGCCCAACGAAGAACTAGTACCGCGGAAAACCCATCTATCATAGTTAAGTTCAGTCTTCAGATACATCATTAAATCAGACAACGACATCTCTTTCACTTGACCCACCCACAACTGCACATAAGTAACCTGTCAATAAAATGTGCACTGTTTTCATCTAGTTTCGATTTACAGTGGGAATTAAACATTAAAATCTTCATAAAGTGATCCGGATTCATACAGCAAATCTCAAACAACACCTTTTGAAAATATAACAAAATTGGCCTAATGTGATTAAAAAAAATGCAATATAAATTCTGTTTCACTGCAGTTATCACATAAATCTGAACTTTTAATGTTTAAAATCTTCAGTCTGTGGTTTGTTGACAGAATCCCATGCATACATTTGTATACAAATTCCCTCTCCAAAGTATACTTATAAAAGGAACATTGCGATGCGTTTCCAAATCAATACCCAGTCTAGTAGCGGGTAATCAATGCTTGGTTTTGAGGACAGTTTGAGACAATAATACGTTGCCTTACACATCACATATGACCTCGATGGCAATCGAATACAACGCCGGTGTCACATAAGATTCATCAACTATATCTCTTAACAATAACAAATGACTGTAAGTTTACAATAATGCACACTCAGACCAATTCCATTTAATACATCTTTTAATAGAGTGTAGCTGAAGACAGCTTGAGTTTCATAGTACACATTAAATACTCCCAATCCCCCTTCACTTCCACACAAAAACAATGTATCCCTTTTTATTGGGGGGTACAGTTGCCCAAATTAGAACTGGCAGTTTCATAATTTTCCGATCACCTGCCTGACGCACGATTCACGCCTGATTAATCCATTTTTCAGTTCGAAGATGGAAAAAATCTTATGTAATGACGTTGAAAACAGTCACTGTCATCTTTAGAACGTCATGTTATATATATATATATATATATATATATATATATATATATATATATATATATATATATATATATATATATATATATATATATATATATATATATATATATATATATATATATATATATATATATATATATATATATATATATATATATATATCATTGCGTAAAACTATTTTCCGTACAGAAAAATTGACGTGAACGAAACGAAGTGATAAAAAAGTCACATCACAACCACTGCCATAATAGTGTGCCACATTGCCACACCACTGGCTTCCATGCAAGCCTAAATTTTAAAGTCATTCACCCCAGAGCTTTCCTTCACAGTCTAAAGACCATTAAGTTAATCACAATCACTTTTTACATTTATTAAAACAATTTTAAGTAGATTTAAATTACCTTAATCAGATGGAAACCTAAAGCTGCAGTCACTTTGTTATAATCGTCTGCATTTGACGTGTCAATCAAGACATTGCTCGATCGACTTCTGCTGCTTCATGATTCGGCGCAAACAACCACTCACTGATGGCTCTTTATTCAGTCGTTATTATATAAACAGATATATAAATATGCAAATAACCGAGAATATAGGTCAGTGAATCATATAATATAAGAAACTAATGTATGTGACTACAAGAAACACCTAAAAAGAGAGTGGAAATTCTGTCCACACTTGGTGTGGCAGACCGAAAGTGAAGACCCCACTTCCGCGCCCGATCCTGTTACGCATCATAACTTCCACACCGGAGGACTCGACGAGGCCACATTTCCACGCTCCGGCAACAACAGGAGACAGCTATCACTAGCAGTATCGCATAGACATAGTCCTTACATCATTTCTAAAGACGATGGTAGTTGAACGATTTTCCATTTGTTATATTTTACAGAAGACATTGGAAACTCACAAAATGATATCAAAGATTAAAAAAAAAAACCTTAACAGTGTGAACCACGCGACCTCACTCTATTGTTTTCGATGTCGTGATTTATCGGTCAATCTCAGCTGTCTTGTCGCGCCCTTCAAGTTCACGATGGATCGTCTGCCTGGCAAAGAAACATCCCCTGCTCAGCGAGAGACAATTCTTGCACTGCATTTGGCGCAAGTTCCTGATAGAGAGAGAGATATCAAGAAGGCTTAATATACCGAAGAGAACCACACATAGATGGATCAAATGTAATGGGTCCAGTAACCCATATTTTTCCTGTGAAATCTTCTTGGATGATAAAAAAAAAAATCTTTACAGCGTAGCTTTGCCCAATCCCACCATTCCAACATATCAGGGAGCTTACATTTATAAGACTGTACCGTTTCCACAAGCCCTGAAATTGCTCTTCTATATTATCAGAGTCCAAAATTTTTACATTCAATTTCCAGTAATCTGTTGATGTTTTTAAATCAATAACCTCTATACTTAAGAGGACCATATTGTGATCTGAAAAACTAATAGGAATTGTTTGTGCTCTCGTAATGTGATGGAACAGATTAAGAGTATAAATTCTATCTATTCGAGACCCATAATTTTCCTTTATATACCCCTAGAAAATTGATAATTATCCTTTAACGCTAAATTATGAACCAGAGTACCAGCGCTTTAGACGCTAAATATCTATCATCATTGCCACAGTCCCTGAGACATGTCACACAATTGAAGTCACCACCTGATATCAGGGAATCAAGGTTGCGTCTCAGAAAAAGGTGAGATCGTTCCCAAAAACCTCTCTCTCTCTCTCTCTCTCTCTCTCTCTCTCTCTCTCTAGTCCTCCCTAACCTGTAGGAGCATATACATTTACAGTCGGGATAATGAAACCATTAAATCTTACCCTAATACCCAGTATCTGCCCGTTACAATCTCTGCCCATTGACAAAAATACTATATTATCCTCCTTTCTAGAAATACAGAACTTAGTCCCTCCTTTTAAACAAACCGTCGAGTTCAGTATAATATTACAACAGGTACTTAAATTGTTTAAGACTCGTGAGTCTCTCACACTATGTTCTCGTATCAATAAAAGGTCTATCCTATACTACGCCGTAAGTGATACCACCTTCATCTGTTTATTGACATCGTTCAAGCCATTGAAATTTAACGTCGCAATTAGTAAAGCCATGGAAAGGAAAACAGTCATAACTTCTTCTTTTTCGGTACGCTGTCATTGCTCCCTATTTTCGTTTCTTTCTCTTCTCTTGTGATAAGACTTCTCTCGTAAGCTCTATCTTGCCAACCATTTCCATATTAATATTTCACTGGCTTTCAGTTGCTGTGTCCAAGATCCGCTCTGCATTTTCAGCCTCATTGCCAGGCACGATATTCTCGCATAATTCCATATCAGACTCATTCCCCGAGGTGGGCTCATCATTCTTATGAACTGACACCGTGACAGTCATTTCCTTTAAACCTTCCTCATCACTGAGTGGTTCCTGACATGGAACATCCCCATGCCATGGTCCACCTCCGTCTGCGGAACATCAGGTGACCCCTGCACTCTAAACCTCCCGAAATTGAGTGCTCAAAGGGCCCGGGAGACTAGGGCTCTTATTATCCTTCTTAGTATTAAAAATATCAATATCGCTATTATCACCTCTTGCTTCATTACCAACAATTTCCCGCGAACCAGTATTTGGGCTTGATTCGACTATGAATACATTCGACTCCCGTTGTCTCTCTTCAGTTATACTATTTCTCAAGTGTGTAGTTCCCTGATCTGTCTTCGATTCTTCATCGACACGACCATGCAATGCTTTTGACGTAACATCGGTCTCTCTCATTTCCTCCTACATTCGTCATTTCTGATGCATCTGGACTGTCATTCATTTTTGGAAAATTCGGAAAATCGGCCATGTTAAAAACATTTAACCTGGATTCGCCTTCCAGATTACAATTAACAGCTAGATGTGTCGTCCTTCCGCATTTATAGCAAGTTTTAGGTTGTCCTTGATAAATAAAAGTTACTGTGTGTCCACCTATGTTAACCGACGAAGGAGTGCTCTCTCTTACCTCCGTCCTTGCCGTCGGATACCGTTCAACAATCCCTTTGCTCCTCCGAGGATGACCTGTTGTGTCGTAGAGACTACAGAGTGCACCTTCCTGTACCGACTTGAGACACCGATAACCAAATCATCATCCATATCAAACGGTGCAGATCTTACGGAAACATATGTGTAAACACTACTCAGATTGATGACTCTTCACCAGTAGCAATAGGTTTGTCCTCATATTCCTGCACTACCATTTCAAACTGCAGAAGATCGGCGAATTTTATTATCACCCTGTAATAACAGGGTGATTATAAAATCGCTGATCTTCTGCAGTTTGACAGCTGAAAATGTCTTCTTCTTTTACCCCTAGATGGACAAAAATGACTTTACAGGCGAGGTCATACGTCTGGTGCACAGAAAAATGTAATCAATTGAATCCTTTCTTTTGAGTTTGCCCAAAGGGATAAAAGTATTCAAGTCGTCTTTCCATTCATCTTCTATGGTCTAGTCTGGCCAAATGACGGCAAAAGCGCCAGAATGCAGGAGCAGCTCAAGAAGCTCTACCGAGAGTTCAAATGGTGAAACTAATAAATTATCATGATTGAAAATTTCAAATGGCACGTGGAATGTTCTTGGTATCTAATGCCGAATTGTCAAGTTTACGGTTGGAACAACAGAAATTATATTATAATTTTCTTAACTTTTCCTATAGACAAAAAGTTGCAAAAAATGCCTTCACGCCTGTCATTGCGTTGGTGGCATCAACACGGCACATTCTGTCATCTGTTCAGCTCTTTTCAGCTCTTTGCAGTGCTGAAGATTATGAAAATGACCCAAAGGCAAGGCTCCTTAGCACTGCTAAGAAAACCCTTCACAGCAGTGCTGACTTCTACCAAAGCCTCATGTGAAGGGAGCTGAAATTTGTTCACCATCATATATCCGGGGTTAGCATATTTCGGAAACATGAACACTTGAGAAGAAATGACCATCAACAATAAAAGAGCACAAATTAAATGACTGAGAAGAAAGAATCACAGAATTTTTATTTTCATTCATGTCTATTTAATTATAAAAGAAAAAAAAAAATAAAAAAACAGTTACATGAAATTTGAGCCAAAAATCTGTGAGAGGCGTTCCACAACTCTGCAGGTGGCGGTAATTCTGTTTCGATTCCCGGATCCTGAAGAAAGCTGTCACGGCCTCTGTGGATTAGAACTGCCTACTAAGCACATTAGCGGAGGCCTACAGTGCCCTGAAAACTAATACTTCCGATCAAAACCGAAACACCAATGAACAAACAAAAACCCTGTGATTAAAAACACAAGGAACCGATAGACATCTAGCAATGCCAATACGTCAACTGCAGGATTGGTAAAAGAGCAGCACTATAAAAGGAAGTACGAAAAATACACATTGAACCTCCTTCGAAAAAGACGGTTCTTCTAACAACACTTTTGCTTAGTTGGTCCCGATAATCATTGGGGACTGACGGTAATATTTATGAAGACACTTGGGACCTGGATGTCATTACGGCAATACTCTGAGTCACTGCACTGCGAAGCCACAGCCGACTGCATGTCACCACAAGCAACAAGGGGACACGCTAGGCTCCTGCAGTGTTGTTCCTCAGGATTTCTGAAGAATATGCTCTCCAGAGGCTCGTCGTAACTTGGCGATAAGCTGAGAGCTTGCGGGTTTGAGTGTTGATACGTGACAGAGAGCGGGAGCGATAAGTTAAGTATACCTTAGTTTTACCAGACCACTGAGCTGATTAACAGCTCTCCTAGGGCTGGCCCAAAACTGCCATAACTGAGATAGCTGAGATAACAAGATAACTGGTATAACTGGAAAAATATGGATGACCCCTACCAGCGCTCAGCAGAAACAGCCATCTGTTGTGCCATTTTGTAAGAGCACCCTTTATTTGTTTAATATAGGGGTTTTAGCATATAAGACGACTTATATTTAAATGAGAAAAAATAAATATTAAAACTGACTTAGTTTAGTTCACTTCATTTACAAAACTATCACCAAAATAAACTATTCCCGGGGGGAGTTTCTCCACACTTAATATCAAATACAGTTTAACTTGGTTGCAAAGGTAAGAGTTTTTTTTTTCTCTCAAAATGCAGTAGTGAAAACGACTTTGAATTCAGCCCACAACGCGTCTAATACAAAAATGAAAAGGATAAACACCTCATGGGATGATGGACAAGGATGGCATAAAGTAAAACACGAGCAGGAGAGAGAGAGAGAGAGAGAGAGAGAGAGAAAATATCAGTAAATTACGTATACTTCAACTATAGGCACATTATTAACATATTCACTGACATTTCGTACTGAATATACCGTTCAGTAAATCATGTCTATTATAAACTCTGAAAAATACATTAAACCAACGAAACCTATTTTTTTGTCCTAAGAAACCTTACGTTCTCTCAAACTTTCATGAAAACTCCACACGTCCCTGTAAGGTCATGGTTATCAAGCATCAGAATGACCAGAATACTCACGCACCTCTAAGTGGTCTAGGACCGTTCCCTGTATGGCCTCCACGGGTTCATACATAAAATCAGTGCACAGGAATCCTGAGTTAAGGAAATACGAAAATGCTTTAACAATTTAATACAGATATTTAGAATTCAACAAAGAACAGCATAACATAAGGACAGGAAGCTTCACGCTGTAGATAAATTTCCACACTCTTTCTCTTGACCATTCGTATGATTAATGATGCAGTATCGGCCAGTCAGGTAACGTGTTTGAGACAGACAGTCCCGCATACATACATACATACATACATACATACATGCATACATACATACATACATACACAGTGACACTGGAAAGCGATGGCACTACTTGGCATATTTAAACCCTGCGGTTTCTGACGGATCACGCGAACATTCCAAATCCTGACCTGCCGTCAATTATTTCTCGGAACATTTCTCACGCATTACTTTGAGAATGTACTTATCACATTAAATCGTCAGCGTATATAGTAATGCCTAATGTGTGTGTGTGTGTGTGTGTGTGTGTGCACATGACAAATACGTCCAGATCAAAGAAATGGTCTTTCTGCTCCATCCCGTACTGCAGTTAGGGTGCCCCTACACGATACATATTGGACGGGTCGGTATAGTTCTCGGCTAGCACTTTGCTGGGCCCGCGTTCAAGTCTCCGGCCGGCCAGTGAAGAATTAGAGGAATTTATTTCTGGTGATAGAAGTTCATTTCTCGGTATTATGTGGTTCGGATCCAACAATAAGCTGTAGGTCCCGTTGCTAGGTAACCAATTGGTTCTTAGCCACGTAAAATAAGTCTAAATCCTTCAGGCCAGCCCTCTCTAGGAGAGCTGTTAATCAGCTCAGTGGTCTGGTTAAACTAAGGTAGATTTAACTTTTTTACACGATACATATTATCGACGTCTATAGGATTGTCTCAATACTTACTGGATCAATCTTTTACCCTCAGACTCATTCACTCTTATGGTCAATATCTAGTTTTCTACTACACTTCATATAAGCAACATGTCTGCATTGGATACAGCTTCTATTTCAGTAGCCTTAAGTGTTGTTTTGCCTCAAGAAGAAAACCCAAAGACAGCGTCGTTGGATGAAGGACCTTGGGTACAAGACGAGACATTAACGTGCCCAAGAAAATCTGTTATCAGACATAAGATTTAGTTTTTCAATGTTTAAATTCATTAATATATATATAATTACTGTTGTTTTATTTTGTTGTATTTTGCATGCTTTCATCTCATCACAAACAATATAGTTATATAATCATGAGGAATAAAACCTATAAATACTCACCTGTGAAGTTAGAATCCTCATGATCATTTATAGCATTAACAGATTCTGCAGGAAATTTCCTGGTCTCATAGAGCCAACGTCATTCCCTGAAAGTAATAAAATGTCGATTCACAGACTTCATCAGAGCCTGCGCCAGACTTCTTCGAATTACTTATTATCTTCCTCAGTTCTTTCATAAATTGTCCTCAGAGAATTAAACTTCTTTATATCCAGTAGGGTAGAATTTGGGTATTTCTCTGTATTCCCCAGCTTTATTGCATAGTCCTCCTGTTCCTTATTTTTGTTGCTATACTCCTCTTCTTTCACCTTTCAGAGGGATAGCACCCACTTGTATAAGCGAATCCATTCTTTTATAAAACCCCTCTCTGCTTCCTTGAAACTTCGGCTAGTTCCGGACATACTGTCACTGCAGAGGTAAGGTGAGAGTAAGGTTTATTGTCAACACCACCCTCAAACGAGAGACTTGTTATTGTCAACTTAGATTGTTTAAATACAGTCAAACAACCCTTCAACCTTCCCCTACACATTCGATGGTTCTGACAATATTGGTCAATAATACTGACCATGTAGGGGCACCCTAATTAGGCCCTGCTACGAAGCCTACCAACAACTGTCCAATAGTTCAACCACCAAACGCAGTGTTGACGTACTAAACTAGCAAGACTGTTTATGGTTACTTCATGTTTATGGTTACATCACTATAAAAACAATATAGAGGAGAGAGAGCTTATGTTCTATTTCGTTCCATCTCACAATTCACCAACGTAGGTTCGAGGTAAGAAACAATCGCATTGCAAGATCGTGATTGGCTGGAATCCGTGGTTTCGATCTCATAGGCTTACTGTGATCAAGACGCAAATAATTCCGTCAGTAATCTATCTAAATGCTTATATATGCAGAGAACATCACACCTTCTTATTTAGATCACGAACCTGACGAGCTTGTAACAAACTGCCCACTCAGGTTAAGGCGCAAACGAATGATGAGCATCAAACAATTATAATTTATCTCAATATGAATAAATAAAAAGACATCTGGCTAAACGAATGCAAATGAAAGGTATTTTTATTATGTCTTTCGTGTAAATTTCATGGGTAGGTTAATAATCGGAACAGCATGAAAGGGTCTAAGAAGCTGCTTGGGGGAGGTCACCGGAACAGCCTCTGCAACACTGGCTGAAAGACGGGAAATTTCAGTTTTTCAGTTAACACATAGCATGTTGGCAATGGTGTTGTGTTTTTCTTTCATAATGCTTGGCATATGTGGCTTTGTGATTTTTTCCTGAGTATAGAGATCATTATAATGGCTCAGCGATTGGGCACTTTCGTGACTATTCTGCCAAATAACTTAGCCAATAAAATTTTGAAATCCCCTGAATTCCAGCCATGCTTAGAGTGTCGATGGCCTATATGCTACATAAAAGGCTGCCCTAGACATACATGTTTTCACTGGTAGCAATTGTAACGATACTTAGATACAACAAATAAAAAAGGTTACAAAACGTCATTTTGACTGGAATTAAAAGAATGAATATGTACTTAAAAGGTCTGTTTATGTAAAGTATCTGATGAATCAGTACCATAAGCCTAACGTTCACTTGTCCATGATTTTTCTTGCGGTAAACATCATTCAAGGTTATTTTTCAGTTAACGGACATAGATATTGTGTTGACATCACAACGGTTATTTTTATATGCTTTGAATGAAATTGTACACAGAGGAAAGTTTGACTGATAAGAAAATCTTGAGATTTGAACAGTTTGAGAGCACAGGTGTCTGCATGTATCAAGGGCAGTGCTCGTTAGATAAAACATAATTATTGAAAGCTCAGTTTCCTTTTGTCTTTGATCTGAGTAGACTGATACAGTCTCGTCTTTCGTGTGCTTATAAAGGTATATGATTGACCCAAATTGACATGATTATGATTTATATAAGAAGGGCCAAGGCTTCTTTGTATATAGAAAAACTGAAATATGTTATTGAGGAGAGTTTAATATTCATCGCAAAAGCCAATCACGTGCTACCTATGCGCCTGTGCCAAATCTTCATCCGTGGGTGGACAAATGAGTTGACACTGACTATAGCAGCCCACAGGCTGTGATGACGTCACAACCTCTCCGAGTGTTTGGACTTGTTTCTCTAGATCTGGATTCCAGTACAAGCACCGGAACATCCTCGCACCTGGTAGACCAATTTTGTTTTTCTAAGGGCGGCGTCTTTATCAAGACTATTTTTTTTAACAATACTTGTAATGTGTCAGTTTTAATTTAATTTATGCCTTGTAGTCCATCAAATTTCATGTATGCTAGCTTTCCGTACAAAAAGATTTAAAACTTCTGCAGTCATTTTTCTGACCTTTGACAATAGTATTCTTCAGTCAGGACCGATGGCTGACTTTTCTAAAACTTCAGTGACATATTCATCTTTGCATTCACATCGACGAAACGTTGAGTTACTGTGCTTTATTTGAATGGCAAGAGCCTCCGTCAGCCTCTGTTTCTCATGCAGGAGCCAGACGCAGACCTACTTCCACTTGCAACGCGTCGCCCGTGACTGATTTCCTATCGAGAGGAAACGTGACAAGGTTCCCGAAGCGGAAGATCGCTTCGGGAAAGGTAATTTTGTGTTCCAGGAAATTCTCTCGAGGAGACGCGAGCGACTGTCGCCGAATTCCCCACACGGACTCATGAATACGAAAGGCAAAATTTCAGGAGGATTTTATTTTGGTTCACCACCTGAGTAGTAATCGGGCTTCCTGTAATATTGATTGCTTTACTTTTGATTACACGAAGAGGTCTTTCGTCAAGGAAATTCAGAAGTTCATGAGAGGAGGGCGTGTCATGCCATAGATGTTTCCGCGGAAAAATTTTCTGATAAATAAGAATCAAATTTTCTGAAAAATAAGAATAAAATTTTCTGATAAATAAAATCAAATTTTCTGATAAATAAGAATCAAATTTTCTGATAAATAAGAATAAAATTTTCTGATAAATAAGAATCAAATTTTCTGATAAATAAGAGTCAAATTTTCTGATAAATAAGAATAACATTTTCTGATAAATAAGAATCCAATTTTCTGATAAATAAGAATCAAATTTTCTGATAAATAAGAATCAAATTTTCTGATATATAAGAATCAGATTTTTTGATAAATAAGAATCAAATTTTCTGATAAATAAGAATAAAATTTTCTGATAAATAAGAATAAAATTTTCTAAAATATAAGAATAAAATTTTCTGATAAATAAGAATCAAATTTTCTGATAAATAAGAATCAAATTTTCTGATAAATAAGAATCAAATTTTCTGATAAATAAGAATCAAATTTTCTGATAAATAAGAATCAAATTGTTGCAAGTACCATTTTGAAAGTTTTCCCTCTAATAACAATGAAAATTGCTTCAGTACTTCAAATTGCATTACCTGTAAAAGTTTAACTTAAGAAAATTTAGGTTATTCATATGTAAAAGTTATTAGAAAAGCATACTTAGACAATACACACACACACACATATATATATATATATATATGTATAATATATATATATATATATATATATATATATATATATATATATATATATATATATATATATATATATATATATATATATATATACAACTGGTCAATTTATTTTAGATTTATATGTTTTTGTAATAGCCAAAGTAACCACTCAACTTCTTGATTTCTTCACAATTTTTAGATCCTATAGAGTCATACATATGAAGAAATTCTGACGCCCCCTGCAGGATTCAAACCCGCAAGCAATATGCCAGAATGGGGTTGATGTTAACCAATTTGAACACAAAGACGGAGATAAATCTGTTGCCGCTCATGCAAGCACACCTCTGTCGAACAGACTCAACGTGGCATATAGCGCAAACCTTTCCGATCCTAGGCCGGTGTGAGCAGCTCTTCATCTCTGCCTCTCCTAGTTCCCGAGGGCAGCTGGCAGCAGCAGCCTTCCCAAAAACATTGCATTTCTTTGTCATAATTGGTATTAGTTCCCCTGAACTTCACAAATCCATAGCCCGTTTTCTTTGTTTGACCTTCATTAATCCACAGAAGCCCATTCCCCTCTTATCTCCCACCGCCACCCCTCCCCCATAATAGTACTCAAATCCAATTTAACCCCCTCGCTGGAATCCACCTCCAGTATCATCCATCCATCCATCCATCCACCTCCTGTCTGGAAAGACTAGTTTGTTTCGCTCGCGAGGAGTCCCCAGGTGAAGAGACTCTGACTGATTCCAGCACGGCTGCTAATCACGTTGCCTGAATGAAGAAGAAAATTGGGATGTATTGAGTGCGCTTCCTCAGATAAGATATCTCTTTGTCAGACCTCGAAGAAGATCAACAAGATTTCAAGATCACGATGAAGATTCGTCTTTTGACGAAGAAAATGACGAAGAAATGGACATCTATGTTTCTGAGAGTGACGAAGACTCAAAATATGAAGTAAAGAATAATATTCCTAACGATGTTTAGGAACCATATAAGTAAGAAAACATATAACTGACCTAACTTTGTTCCCATGGGATGTCAACATTTCTCTGCCCAAATGCGTCTTTGGAAAATCAATTAGCCTTTTCCCATCCTCTTTTCACAGTGGAACACACGAAACAAATTGTTTTACAGAGGAAAAGAATAAATTTCGGTTGACGACGGCAGTAACATTTAGTGGGGCATGATCAGGTCCCAATGACAGCAGAAGAGATGAAAGATTTCAATTTGTATGGCGATGAAAAGAGAATCAATCCTTAATGATTTCTTCTCTACGCAGTGGCTGGATTCATCGTTGGTTCCAAGGGAAATAATTTTGCAGCTTTTTCTGGGCCTCCACTTGTCTCCTCCACGCCCGCACCCTTCTAGACCAAACTAAAAATGACTGTCACTATCGTCCCAGGAGCAGCAATTCTTTTGGCGGGTCAGCGGTGCCATCACAAGACGCCCAGGCTGCAAATTGAGCCACCCTATGAAGTGGGGATTGCGAAGTGAAGGCACAGCATTTGCAGAAACTGGATATAATATCCCTCCTATTGTGATACTGGAACCTAAATTCTTACCTTTTTTCCATGTGAAAAATTAGATGTTAAAGGAAAATAACTCACATTTCACTTTCTGACAGATGGCAGTTTATTTTGAAATTTGGAACCAATTCACTATTATGCAAATTAACGTAGCCTCATGGTGACATCTATTTTCAAATATGTCCTTTTCATTGCAAAATGAATAGCAATGAATATCTGTAAAGTTAATATTAGAAAATATATTTTTTTCATAGACATTTTTTTGCAGATAAAATTAATTGTAAAATTTTTTTTTTTTTTTTTTATCTATACAGCCGCAATAAAAAAAAAGTTAGTACCGAAAAATGCCCAATTTTGAGGTAAGATAAGAATAGATTTTCTTTACAGACGTGTATTCAACGTAATGTGTTCTGGATCTGGTCCACTTATTAAGTTTTTTAGTACAACATGAATTTTTTAAGTTTCATATATTTCAAGAGGTCAAAATTCGCTATTATGATGATGTTCTTGTAACGAATTTTGTAACTTCCTGTCATGGAACTGCAGCAGAGTAGCACAAATTCGTTTACTGCAGGCAGCTTATTGGCCTAAGAATTGTATGGCCAAGGGACAAGGGAAGTAGCTTGAACCTTATACCATCCAACGTTTCTGTACTGGAAATTGCACCCTGTTTATTTCACAGTAGGAAACTAAGAATTAGACAAAATGAGAGGGGAGTCAGTTGCCATTATTTTGCCTATACGAAAATGTTATCATGTATGCTTGGAGTTTGTATTTGATTATGGATAAATAACTCCAGGAAATTCGGAGAAACTAAGTCTGACCATTAACAGGCACTGAAACCCCATGCTGAACTGTACAGTCATAAGTGTGCCTTGGTACTGAGGGAATACTTTCTTTTTATGCATCCTTGTAATAGTTACATGACTAGCTATGGTTGAGATGCCTATGTTTGTCATCGGCGTTTGCGTTCTCCTAGATGAATTGCCTTTGCCAGGCTAAAGAGATTCCTCTGTTCAGAGATTCTGGCTTTCAAGCGACCACCTTTCACGCCTGCCACTATTATGTGCGGAATCACCCTTGCCATGGGTACTGAAGGCGAGGGTGGGAAACTGACTGCCAGGGAATTTTGTTTTAAGAAGCAAGATGGGAATCTTGAGGTAAAAAGAGGCAATTTCTTTTCTACACCAGTATGTCCATTTCTTGCCAGGGTCAACATGGAAATATACATTTCCAGTAAATATTTCACGAAATTCTAAGCAACCTCTTCAACAGCAAAAATCTACTTGAAATATTTTTAACGGCTTCTAATGTTGGGATGTTAAATTGGCTTCTACTCTAAAGAATAAACTGAAAAAGACAAATAAATAGAACGTCAAGATGAAAAAAAAATTTTTTCTGGTTAATTATTGTTGCACCTTCCACTATAAATAAATTTACAGGAATACTGCGGGCTCACAGAAGAATATCCGACTCAGTTAAAGAGTTTTAAACTTTTTATTCTCAAAAAATGCAGCAATCTGCACGGATGAATAGATAAAATTTAGCGAGAGAAAGAAAGGGATTTATATATGAGCACCGTGTGTGCGTTTTTATAACAATGGAATTTTTAATGGGACTCAAAAATTAAAGATGGTGGATGATTAGGGATGGGCCCACATGGCCTGGAATTGAAGATTCCAGGTTGGAATTTACTATTCTCTCAACTGCAGAGCAGAAATTTAGATTCCTAAATACTTCCTAGCTTTACCCACCGACCAAGCGAAATAGAGAGAGAGGGAGAGAGAAGATAAATCCAGCTATACAAAAATAGCTGGAGTCAAGCCTTGGTGGTCGCCTACACAATGTGCCTATCTAGGAATTTGGGACTTTCAAATTGTCCTTATCACGTGGAAGAAGGAATAAGGGCACTATTCCTTGTATTAGCTCTTCAACTGAGTTGCTCCCTAGCTTCCTATTTTTAAAACATGCAGCTAACATCAAATAGAACAAAAATCTTGTGGAATGGTTAATATGCTCTCTCTTCCCATGAACTAAATGGCATGTATGTGGTCTATCAATTGCAAGGATTTCATCTTTCCACCTGGCATAAAGTCCAAAATGAGTGCTTCTCTCTCTAATTGCTGGAGGGGTTGCATGGTCTGATTATGAAGACCAGCTAACCCATTCCACTGATAGTTGCAACGCAGTTGGCATCCAGGTCGGTCAGACGATTTGCCTTAGATACTTACTTGATTCTAAATGTAATCGAAACACCTCTACTGTTTTTATTAAAACATCTGAAAATGTGGGCATTCAGCTAAATCAAGGGAAATACCGACCTCTTCATGTGGGAAGAATATGGTCAACTCATTCTCTTAATTAATTATATTTTTTAGCATGGTGCCAACTTACTCTTTCTGGCTCCTCACAGGAGGAATATTCTATGCCAATATGTATATGATAGAAACATCATAGAGGGGTATATATCATAAGGCCACTGCTGGCATAGATCCGAGTGGTTCCAAGCCACTGCTGCAAGATAAGGCTGTCTAAGAGGCAATGAAGAAACGCTACAAATGCATAATTATGTCACTTGATAACACAAATTACTGAAGGTGATAATCAATGAAGAAACAGAAAATAATGCCAAGATTATGACTGACCATAAACCTTATTCCAGATTACCTTCGTCAAGATGAAGATTCGTCCATTAAAGCCGCCAACGCTGGAGGAGGGTAATCACGACTCTGATGGACAAGCATGGCAGGCAAGTGGCATCTGGCGAGAAGCTGTTGCATGACCCACTCACAGGTGCGTAACCCACTCGTTTTCTATAGCGACAGGTCAAAGAAGAGCGTGTAACTCCTCTGGCTCCTCCTTGGTAGAAGGATCATGGCAAGCAGGCAATAAGGCGTCCCATAACTTCAATTACAGGCTAACAATAATCTCTCTCTTACAGTAAGTACTGCCAAAGCAAAGCTGTAGTTCAAGTGGCAGGTGAGAAGCCCCGTCCTTCCAAAGCAGAAGAGCCGACCCAACTCCCCATACTCGCCTGCAAAAGCTGCAGATCAAGCAGCCGTCCTTCCAAAGTGAGCCGTGCTCCCCTATATCGAGAACCAGGACCCTGGCAAGAACGAAATGACAAGCGAAGGGGCAGACGAGCAGTCGAACGACCGAAACATGGGAAGATGAAAAAGAACACTCATGGGGAGGTACCACCTAAATACAGAACAACCAGCTGTGGTGGGAAAAAAAAGACCACACTTCAGCTTTTCTTGACTGAGCAAAGCAAAGCAAAAATACTACGTTAAAGTTACGAATAATTTACATGCAATTATTACATTAGGTATTCCTCATTTTTCATTGTTTACTTTTAACTTGAGGCTACGACTGACATCGGCTTCTTTCTCCCATTAATTACTATCGTTTTCCACAATAAGCTGTAGGTCCCATTGCTAAGTAACCAATTGGTTCTTAGCCACGTAAAATAAGTCTAATCCTTCAGGCCAGCCCTAGGAGAGCTGTTAATCAGCTCAGTGGTCTGGTAAAACTAAGGTATCCTTTATTCTTAGTCCTTTCTTTACTACTTCCTTCCCTGTCCTGCCAGGGTCTCCTTCTTCCATTCGCTAATAATTAACAGAAATAACTGAACATTATCACCTATCCATTTTCCTGTCTTTCTGTACTTTCCTGAAGTCGATTGCTATTCATCTCCCTTATTCTTCCTCCGATACCGCCTTTCCTCTCTCATGATTCTCGTTCTTATTTCTGCCTGGCGTGCAGGTTGTTGCACATCATGCCCCCGAGACTTCTCTTCCTACTCTATTTTCTATTCTTTATAAAACCGGTTTTTTTGTCACTGCATTGAAAATGTGAATTTACTTTCCTTTCAATTGCAGAGAAATGTCTGCAAAGTGAATTTATTATAAAAATTCATATAATATAGTACTGTACCGTTTAGCCTGACGATTAACCAACTGCAGTGGTTCTGCAGACTTAACGGTAGGCTCAGAATACATGTCGAATACAGTACTGGAATCATACAGTACAGAAAAGAGCCAGTGCACATTTTTGCCTCCATGCTTTAAACCCTTTGTGCTTACTGTGTACCCCATCCTCTCACTCTCTCTCTCTCTTACTGGTTTTAATGGACATTTATTGAATACGGTACAGTCTTGTACCTAATACTCATACAATAATGCAGCGTTACGTATTTATATTTTTAGATCTGTGCATACGTGCTGTTGTAAACGTTCTTCATTGCACTGCAGTTTTAAGGTAAACTTTTGTTCGTTGGCTTCCCCCCACCCCCTTTCATCTCTCTCTCTCTCTCTCTCTCTCTCTGGATTATTCTTTGTAAAAATTGATATTTTGAGAGAGAGAGAGAGAGAGAGAGAGAGAGAGAGAGAGAGAGAGAGAGAGAGAGAGAGCGTAAACTCACCTTAAGTGCAATGCTGATCTTAACGCATATATAAACAGACATAGAAAATTTTGTATATAATATTACACTGCTGTATTAAGCATTCATTAAATTTCTATAAAAATACTGCACCACACACACACACACACACACAGAGAGAGAGAGAGAGAGAGAGAGAGAGAGAGAGAATGAACGTGCGTGATGTTTCGTACTACGATCGTTTATGTATAGACACGCACACTTATTCAGACTGAAAATATGTGTAACACTACATTACTGCATTAAGCACTATTCTCCATTAAATAAATATGAGAGAGAGAGAAGAAGAGATGAGAGAGAGAGAGAGAGAGAGAGAGAGAGAGAGAGAGAGACGCCATCATACGTGTGTAGTGTTTCCTACGTGATGTCTCAGTGTACAAACCCCCAACCTTGAAAACGGCAAAATATAAACAATAATGTTTACAATACACTGTAATCAATTAAAACTTAAAACTCAAGATTAATAACTGATCCCTTTCTGTATTTCCCATTACCTTCTGTTCATTCTTTCGAATGAACACCATAACATTCTTTGGAAGCTTGAATTTCAAGTTAATGACCCCTTTTGGTGGGTTTCTTGTTCCATAAGAATAGGGTTCATCCTCTGAATAATAATAGTGGGGCCCCAGTGAGGTTGTGGTGTTTGGGGGCCTTTTGGGGACCTTAGTCCACTGGTATGTAGTGTAGACAGCAACACTGTTTCAAATTCATGATGTGCGGAGGCGATATGCTGAGGCAACGGGCCTTCTTTTAACCAAAAAACCTACAATTTTCGAGCACCTGTTCGCACAGTGGAACGACAACATGGCTCAATCACTATAAGAAAAGAATTCGTGTATAGAACTCTTATTAATAAGTTTCATAAGGTGTATTCTAACGGAGATCTTTGACATTCGCAATAGATCCCTGATCCCATTTTCCTCCGAGAGCAGCCAGATTCGCTGAGCAGCAGCACCAGTATGCAGTAAATGTTTTGCCTCGCTGTCGAACTTTCCAGTTCCAGAGGCCCTTTATTCCCCCCACACCGTTGGGCAGTGAAGCAGCCTCCCAGAGGATGTCGTGCAGTTGAAACTTCAAGTTCAAGCAAAGGTGCGATGTATTGCTACCACAATGCAATTCAACTTGTATTATAATATTTCACTTACATTTATTTATTTATTGGTAATTTATCTGTTTTTCTAATAACTGATCTCCTCTTTTCGAATTTCCTATTAATTTCTGTTACTTCTTTCGAATAATAATACTAATAAAAATAATATTCTTCGGATCAATTTCCGATTCTGCAGTACCCATCCGATAGCAGCTACACAAATCGAAATAAAATCGCTTAAATGGGTCATATAAACGGCTTCTAAAGGTCTGATTAACATTGATTTGCAGTAGTGTGACTGCCTGGTATGAAATACGATGACGGCACAAATAAGCATTTCAGTTGCACTGGTCAACCGAACACCAGAATTTCTGGATTTGTCATTATCTGATGAACAAAGACTGGCACTCTCACTTTTACATATTAAGCGTCATATATATATATATATATATATATTATAGTCATATATATATATATATATATATTTATATATATATATATATATATATATATATATATATATATATATATATATATATATATGTTACAGTAATCATATATATATCATTACGCGTAATGACTGAAATTTCAGTCATCACGCGTAATGCACTTAGGACATTTGATCCCCAGGAGCTAGTACTAAACATTTATGAAATACATTTGACCCC